>NC_045555.1:45937804-46001335 GCF_009769535.1 Thamnophis elegans | reverse complement strand
CACTCTTCTACATCCTGTCTTCCTCCATCTTTCTACTCTACTTCCCCTTCCTTTCTCCTTCTCCTCTCTCCCCTTACCACTCCTCCTTGTACACCCCGTCTTCCCCCCCACCCTCTCTCCTGTCCCTCTCTTCCTATCTTTTCTCTCCTCTGTTCCCATCTTCTAATCCTGTCTTCCCTCCATCATTTTCTACTCTACTTCCCCTTCCTTTCTCCTTCTCCTCTCTCCCCTTACCACTCCTCCTTGTACACCCCGTCTTCCCCCCCTCACCCTCTCTCCTGTCCCTCTCTTCCTATCTTTCTTCTCTCCTCTGCTTCCCACTCTTCTACATCCTGTCTTCCCTCCATCCTTTTCTACTCTACTTCCCCTTCCTTTCTCCTTCTCCTCTCTCCCCTTACCACTCCTCCTTATACACCTCATCTTCCCCCTTCCTCCTCTCTCCTATCCCTCTCTTCCTATCTTTCTTCTCTCCTCTGCTTCCCACTCTTCCTCTCCTTCACTTGGTGTATTTCAGCTTCTGAGCAAACTCCCTTTTGTGTTGATGGTATTTCTAATTCCATTTCAATATACATAAAAAAGAAAAAATAGCAGTATACATAATACCTTAAAATCCAACACCCCTCCTCCAACTTAGTAAACTCCTCTCCCTCCCCCCTCCCTCCCCCCTCCCTCCCCAACCCCCCCTCCCTCCCCCCCCCGACTTCCCAGAACGAATACAAGGTATAAATCTTTAACAAATACAGTTTAAAATATACTTAAAGAGAAAGTAGAAAGTTAATAACGTCTTTGAATTGAGCTTAGCTCCTCCTTGCTAGGCTAACTATAAACAATTTGTATCATTTCTGATCTTAATCATAAGCTATCTGAAATTTCCTAGACCCATACTTATTTTGAATATAGTCAATCCATTTTTTCCAGCCGAAAAATATGTCTTCGGGGAGCATCCTTTGCTCCTGAAGAAAAAACCCAAGTTCTATGGGGAAATGTGGTCCATAAATTAAGACGCATCTTATTCAGAGACCTGTCAGGAAATACAACTTATTATTTTTTTTCAGAACAGCCTTAAATTAGCAGTCGCACACGTGGTGGACTGTGCAAATTGGCCTAGGGCATAATTTTGCTTTAGCATTAAGCATTATGTCCGACTGATCATCATCCACTTCTGATGCTGATACTCTGTCAGCGAGGTGATGTTCTCTTCTTCCTCACCTTGCATCAGGGGTGGGTTTCAACCGGTTCGCGGCGGTCCCCGCGAACCGGTTGGTCGGCGAACCCGGAAGTAAGTAACTTCCGGGAACGGCGAAGGACCCACCCACCCGCCCGCGGTCCTTACCGGTCTTTGAAGGCTTCTGCGCTTCCACGCAGGCACATGGCACATACAGCGCCTGCGCGATTCTCCGTGAGCAGCTGGATGGCACATACAGCGCCTGCGTGAGTCTCCGCGAGCAGCTGGAGCATCGCTCAGGCGCTAAGACACATGCGTGAACTGCGCGCGTGCACGAGGACGCCGCCGGCCCCGTTCCAACCGAACCGGTTGGAACGGGATTAGCAACCCACCCCTGTCTTGCATACTTGGAGCTGATCAGAAGGAATGTGCATGCAGCTGGGGTTTGAATCCCAAAAAAACAAGTAAATATAGTTACCATGGGAACTATACAGTTTGTACCGGATCTTTTGCAGAATGAAAAGAACATAATTTTGGAATAGGGCAAAGAATCTCACCTTATCGTGTGGGGAAGAAAAATGACGATGATGAAAAAGATACGTTTCTTTGTAGAGGGGAAGGCCCTTGGGGGCCTGTTTAGCCATGAGTATGCCAGTGTGCCATCTCAGCAGGCTTTGTTGTGACCCTTTTTGTAGATGGAAATGGTACATGTTAATGTAAGAAGATATAAATCATACCTTTGACATATAGATGTACAATCTGGGTCCAAATTGGCAACTTTGAGTAGATTGCTTGATATTTACGACATCCTAGGGAATCTCAGGATACCAGTTTTCTCACCTTAGTTTTGTAGATGATGCCACGTTATTTCTGATTCATATTCTTTCCGTTCAGTGCAAAATACTAGCTCCCTTCGTGATCTTTGGAAAGTAAGGTTGTTATTGAAAGAGAGATGGGCTTTTGAATCCATTTACATTTGTGCCTTTTGATGTTATCCTTTCTGCATTGGTGAACTACAGCTCCCACTTCCCAAGAAATATTTTTCCCCCCCAGAAAAGCATGTTCAGAATATTGAAACTCTGGTGGCAAGGATAAAAGGCAGAATGTAATTCCCAATAATATATAGTACAGATCAGCCTTCTTTGACTTGGCATGACATCTCCCATATACCCCTAACTGGCATCTTCCTGTTGGCTGATAAAAGATATAGCGTTCGGAGACTGTAGCTAGTCCAGAATGCGGCCGCGTGAGCGATATTGGGTGTACCGAGGTACACCCACGTTACACCTATCCTCCGTGAGCTGCACTGGCTACCAATTGGTCTCCGGATGCAATTCAAGGTGTTGGTTATTACCTTTAAAGCCCTACATGGCTTAGGGCCAGCGAACCTCCGAGACCGCCTACTGCCACATACCTCCCAACAGCCGGTAAGATCCCACAGATTGGACCTCCTTCAGATGCCGTCAGCCAGACAGTGTCGGCTGGCGGGCCCCCGGAGGAGAGCCTTCTCTGTGGCTGCTCCGACCCTTTGGAATCAGCTACCCCAAGAGGTCCGGACCTTACCCACCCTCATGGCCTTCAGGAAAGCTGTTAAAACCTGGCTGTTCCGGCAGGCCTGGGGCTGTTGACCTCATTGTAAAGGTCCAGCCCCGATTAGAAATGTATGCGTGTTGGGAATTTTTAAATTATTCTTTTATTTTGTTTTTCTTTTTCTTTCTTTGTAAACCGCCCGGAGTCCTCCGGGATTGGGCAGCCTAGAAATTTAACAAACAAACCAACAAACAAATAGTTCCTGTTTCTTGATGGAATCTAAACTATTTTTGAAACCACTAGTATGAAAAAGGTGAGAGGGTTTTCAAGAATCCCCCCTCTCCCAATGGGAAGGCTGAGATTAACCCTGAACCGATCAAGAGGCACAATCTGGTTTGCAGCAAGTCACAATTAAAAAAACAGGCTCACGAAAGGACAGGAGATATTTCAAGGCAGTCCACTGAATACACACCGAAGCTTTCAAAATTGGGGAGAAAGACTTCCAAAATCAGGAGCCATATAAATCTTGAAAATTAAAATTTTCAGCAGGTATAATTTTCAGCTGACCCTTAATCCACATTCTCCATAATATTCTTGTGCTCACTTTGGTTTTGTTTTTCTTTTATACTATCATCATTTCTTTTTATTATTGGGGGAGCATCATGGCTCCTTCTCTTATAGTTATAGCAATAGCAGTTAAAGGTTAAAGGTTTATTGCATTTATATGCCGCCCTATTCCCTGAGGGACTCAGGGCGGCTAATAAACCCAGGGGAGGGGGGTAGTGCACACAAGGTAACACAAACAGACAAAATACAGAGAAAAATTTAAAAACAATCAACAGTCACACAATTCGAGTGGGGAAGGGAACTCGTCAACCCCAGGCCTGCCGGAACAGCCAGGTTTTAACGGCTATACGGAAAGCCTGAAGGGAGGCGAGGGTCCGAATCTCCGCGGGGAGTTCGTTCCAGAGGGCCGGAGCAGCCACAGAGAAGGCCCTCCTCCGGGTGGTAGCCAGTCGACATTGGCCAATAGATGGAATACGGAGGAGGCCTAATCTGTGGGATCTAATGGGTCTTTTGGGGGTAATTGGCAGCAGGCGGTCTCTCAAGTACCCAGGTCCAATACCATGAAGGGCTTTATAAGTGACGACTAGCACCTTGAAGCGTATACGGAGACCAATAGGCAGCCAGTGCAGCTCGCGGAGGATAGGTGTAACGTGGGTGTACCGAGGTGCACCCACAATCGCTCGCGTGGCTGCGTTCTGGGCAAGCTGAAGTCTCCGAATGCTCTTCAAGGGACTTATATACCGCTTCATAGGGCTTTCAGCCCTCTCTAAGCGGTTTACAGAGTCAGCATATTGCCCCCAACAACAATCCGGGTCCTCATTTTACCCACCTCGGAAGGATGGAAGGCTGAGTCAACCCTGAGCCGGTGAGATTTGAACAGCCGAACTGCAGAACTGCAGTCAGCTGAAGTAGCCTGCAGTGCTGCATTTAACCACTGCACCACCTCGGCTCCTCCTAGTTCTGTATCTTGACGAATGTATCTTGTCTTTTTATGTACACTGAGAGCATATGTACCAAAGACAAATTCCTTGTGTGTCCAATTCTATTCTATTCAAATAAGGAATCATAGATGGCTATGAATTTGGGGATCTAAAGGCTCTCTGGGCAATGAGTAAGACAGGTGTATACAGAACTTCTTCCGAGGGAGGGAGGGAGATATCTTGTGATACCTTGCCTTGCCCATCCTGAAGAGTCATCTTAATCCTGAGAGCATCACTGCAGGAGGGAATTGCAGAATGGATGACCCAAACAATAGCCATCCATGGCTGCAATTGTTCTATGATCTCATTGAGAATTGATAGATCTGATGAAACTTTTATTCTACAAAGGATAAGTGGCTAAGATAAAAATCATCAAGCAGGGAGGGAGTGAAGTAAAATTCTATTTACTAGCTCTTGGACATCTGGATGATGGCCAGAACCAAATTTTCTTTCCTTTCAGCGATGAAGAAAAAAAATGCAAGGCATTAGTAAAATACTGTTCCAATAGTAGAGATGAATGGTTCAAGAACATTTTAAAATAACAAAACTCTTCTTCAGTATTTTTATTTCTATTGCTATGTTTTACATCTAGTCCCATTATGCATCCCGATCTTTGCAGTAAATAAATAATTACTTTGCAGTAAATAAAACTATAACAAAAAGTCTTAATATTTTTTCATTTGGAAGTATATATTTAATTAAAAAATAAGTAAAAAAAACTTTGAAACTCTATTTTTTTAGGATATCCTTTATAAAAATCCAATCAGATTTAACAAAAGTGTGCATTTCAGCCTATTTTTCAAAACTGCACTGATCACAATCGTAATTAAGTTGTAAAGACTGTCTTCAGTTTACCTTTAATTTATGTAGTAGCTCTTTAAATTATATAATTTGCTTAAACTTGAGTACAAAGGAAATATCAGGGAAAAATAATACTTAAATTTAATATATCACATTTAATTATCAAGATAATAGATGTAGCTGTGCAGAAAAATATTAAAATATTACTCCATCAATCATGTATCTTACATTGGTACAACGGTTTAAGTGGCATGCGTGTTGCAAAAAGCCTCTTCAGATACAAATATCATGTTGATAGGAGCATTTGCTAAAAAATAGAAATGGTTATAACCCTCTCATCCAGTTGAGGCTTCCTTAAGGGTTGAAGTTAGATACCTTTTATGCTATGTAGGGCAATATGTTATTGCTTAAATGCGATTAACTACATCTCTAATTTGGTCCCATGATATTTTGGGGAATTTTTCTATAATTCTAAGAAGTATAGAAGTGTGTACAATATCATGATCGTGTATTTATTTTTTAGGTATTTATTGCAAATTTATAGGCCGCCCTTTTCCCTGAGGGGACTCAGGGCGGCTTACAATCAAAGGGGAAAGGGAGTGAAGGACAAATACAGAAAGAGATGTGAACAAAGTAAATTAAACAGTAAAACACAACATTCACTCGGCATTCGGGAGGGGCGAAAGTAGACTTATCCCCAGGCCTGACGAGCTAGCCAGTTCTTGAGGGCTGTGCGGAAGGCCTGGACAGTGGTGAGGGTACGAATCTCCACGGGGAGATTGTTCCATAGCGTCGGAGCTGCAACAGAGAAGGCTCTCCTCCGCGTAGTCGCCAGTCGGCACTGACTGGCGGATGGAATACGGAGGAGGCCAACTCTATGCGATCTGATGGGGCGCAGGGAGGTAATTGGCAGAAGGCGGTCTCTCAAATAGCCAGATCCACTACCATGGAGCGCTTTATAGGTGGTGAGTAGGACCTTGAAGTGTACCCGGAGATCGACAGGTAGCCAGCGCAGCTCACGGAGGATCGGTGTTATGTGGGCGAACCGTGGTGCGCCCACGATCACTCGCGCGGCCGCATTCTGAACTAGCTGAAGTCTCCGGATACTCTTCAAGGGCAGCCCCATGTAGAGCACATTGTAGTATTCCAGCCTAGAGGTCACAAGGGCTCGAGTGACTGTTGTGAGAGCCTCCCGATTCAGGTAGGGCCGCAACTGGCGCACCAGGCGAACCTGGGCAAATGCCCCCCTGGTCACAGCTGAAAGATGGTGGTCAAAAGTCAGCTGTGGGTCCAGGAGGACTCCCAAGTTGCGGGCCCTGTCTGAGGGGTGTAGATTTTGTCCCCCCAGCCTGAGTGATGGTACGTTGGTCAAATTTTTGGGAGGAAAACACAACAGCCACTCGGTCTTGTCTGGGTTGAGTATCAGTTTGTTTGCTCTCATCCAGTCTTTAACGGCCTCAAGACCCCGGTTCATCACGTCCACCGCTTCATTGAGTTGGCACAGGGCGGACAGATACAACTGTGTATCGTCCGCATATTGATGGTATTTTATCCCGTGCCTCCGAATGATCTCGCCCAGCGGTTTCATGTATATGTTAAATAGTAGGGGGGATAGGACCGACCCCTGCGGCACCCCATAAGTTAGGGGCCTCAGGGACGATCTCTGCCCTCCCACCAACACCGACTGCGACCTGTCCGAGAGATAGGAGGAGAACCACTGTAAAACAGTGCTGCCCACCCCTATCTCCCGCAGTCGTCGCAGAAGGATACCATGGTCGATGGTATCGAAAGCCGCTGAGAGGTCAAGGAGTGTATGAATTGGGGAAGATTGTACTTTTTCAACTTAGATGCTTACAGAGGTGGGTTATACATTTCTCAGTTATTCACGACTGGAGCAGCCCTATAAACTAATGAAATAAATAAAATACAATACATTGTAAGCATTTCCTTCTCATCTCCTTTATGAGTATTAAAAGGTTAAATCTGCTACTACCTCAGGATTATTATTTTTTTCTCATTTAAATTCCATGTTTGGTGGGGAGAGCCACATTCTTGAGCCTAGGTGAGAAGCAAGGGTTTAACCTCAAAGAACCAGATAGAGGAAAGCAAGGAGCAGATTCTGTTAAAAGTTGCAAACATCTGGAGGACCATGTATGACCACCTTGCTGCCTTCTAGTGGTGGTCTGGATTTTTACAGCCCGAAACAGCAATCCTAAAATCGATGTCCTATTTTATGTATAGGATACCTACATTGAAATCAGATGACTCTGAGTTCTAGTGCTCCTTAGAGATAAAAGCAGTGATGGGTTTCAAAAATTTTTCGAACCTACTCTGTGGGTGTGGCCTCCTTTGTGGGAGTGGCTTGCTGGCCATGTGACCTGGTGGGAGTGGCTTGCCGGCCATGTGTTCTCTCTCTCTCTCTCTCTCTCTCTCTCTCTCTCTCTCTCTCTCTCTCTCTCCTTCCTTTTGTCTCTCTGTCCCTTTTTCCTTTTTTTCTTTCATCTCTCTTTCACTTTTTCTTTCTTTTTTTCTTTTTTATTTCTTTCTTCTTCCTTTCTTTCTCTTTCTCTTTCTCAGTGTGAGTCTGTGTGTGTGTGTGTGTGTCAGTGGTGGGTTTCAAAAATTTTTGGAACCTCTTCTGTAGGTGTGGCCTGCTTTCCGGGTCCACTGGTGGAACCTCTTCTAACCGGTTCAGTAGATTTCACGAACCGGTTCTACCGAACTGGTGCGAACTGGCAGGAACCCACCTCTGGATAAAAGCCAAATGGGTGACTCAGGGCAGGTCTCAACCCAAAGGAAACCTTTACCATTATCCCACATACACACATAGATCTAGAGTTGGTGTTCATTAAAAATACATGGATTTGTGGTTCATTTAAGGAGCGGGGGGGAAACCCACACCATTTTGATGTGGGCCTAAATATGTTTCTTTTGTTGCAATGAATAGCAATGACTAACCTTGCAAAAGTTCCATATGCAGCTGAGAATAGTGATGGCACTCTCAAATGGGAGCTTATTATGTAAATTGCAGCAATTTGATTCATCTCCAAGCATTAGAGAAAAATATAACTTTGAGACGATATTTCTGACTGCAGTGCATGCATTTCTCGTAAAGGCAAAGTCTAGAACTTTGAAGGAGACTTTGTGGAGTTGTAGGAAGCTACTCAGAAATGCCAGTTCTTTAAATTATGGCCCATTTAGTCAATATCATTACACTGTTTCATATACATTATAACGTATATTTATGTCTTGAAGAATTATATCTGCTAGCTGGACCTTCTAGGAAATGTTGTTCTAACACATCTTGGAGGATGTATATCTGTATGTGTATTTCATTTTGTTAGGACATAGCAGAGTAGGAAATATAATCTTCATCCCTAAAAATAATGAAGTACTGTGAAACATCTATGTATATCTAAGACCATGTCACGTTGTTATTTGTCTAATATTTCTTTCTACAGATTATTTAATGCCAACACATTTGAGACCATTAGTGGCGATGCTTTCATGGGCCTTCCTCATCTAGAATATTTGTGAGTTGAAATATTTATGGTCCAAGATTTTTTTTTATTTTTTTTTGAGTGAGTTGAATGCCTGAGATGACCAGTTGCGTTTGTAACCCCATCACAGGTTTATAGAAAACAACAACATCAAATCACTTTCCAACACTTCTTTCCGTGGGCTGAAGTCCTTAATTCACTTGTAAGTATGTTTGTTTATTTAAATGTATTGGCCATCCAACTCCAATGTACAAAGCCAAGGAAAACATAAAAGTATCTAAAAGCACTAAATTACACAGCCCCCCCCCAAACTAAATAGATAGCAAAAGCAACAAAACAAAAATGAACAAGGGATAAACTTCAACCACAGACTTTGGACCGATGCATGTTTTCAAACCTTTCCAGAAGCCCAGGTGTGCACCAATAGCTCACAATCAATGCCATCTTACTCGCCTTTGTTTAGAAGTAGACCCCCATTGCATCTAATGGGAGTTGTGTTCTCTGTGTATATAGGAGCATTTTGGGCCTCCTGAAGTTACCACTGTTGCTGACCTGGAGGCTATACATATGAATGTAGTGTATGTATTTCTTGTAATACACACAAAGGCACAGTAAGGGGAGAAACTTCATCACTGTCATTCTCCTTCCAGCTGACCGCAGCTTGCTACTCCTCTCTCCACCATTAGCAGTGGGGAGCACTTAAGTTCTGAGCAGTGACACACAGAGAGAAGGACTCCCTGTGGCTTCTCTCTTTGGTCTAGTGACTCTGCTCCAAAGTACCGCCTAATATTGGCTCAGCAGATTCCTTTGATCAGATAATATGACAGGGGAAGAGGAGGGCCTTATTACAGTTATATAGAGCGCGAGAAGGGTGACCAAGAGCACAGGTGGGCTTTTTAATAGGTAGACTCCAAGGTGAAGGGGATAGAATTGACATTTTTAGTTTTGAATGTTAACTAAAGTGCAGCAAATCTTTTTAGTTTATTAGATGTCTGGTCATTCACCAATGGATCAAATATCTACGTGGAGCTGAAAAGCATTTTGTAGCCAGGTCCCTGCACATTTTTTTTTAACTCTAGCTTTTTCGTGGAGGGTGGGGGGAGGGACATGTTAAGAGCCGAGGTGGCGCAGTGGTTAAATGCAGCACTGCAGGCTACTTCAGCTGACTGCAGTTCTGCAGTTCGGCTGTTCAAATCTCACCGGCTCAGGGTTGACTCAGCCTTCCATCCTTCCGAGGTGGGTGAAATGAGGACCCGGATTGTTGTTGGGGGCGATATGCTGACTCTGTAAACCACTTAGAGAGGGCTGAAAGCCCTATGAAGCGGTATATAGTTGCGGCCCTACCTGAACCGGGAGGCACTCACAACAGTCACTCGAGCCCTTGTGATCTCCAGGCTGGAATACTGCAATGTGCTCTACATGGGGCTGCCCTTGAAGAGCATCCGGCGACTTCAGCTAGTCCAGAATGCGGCCGCGCGAGTGATCGTGGGCGCACCACGGTTCGCCCACATAACACCGATCCTCCGTGAGCTGCGCTGGCTACCTGTTGATCTCCGGGTGCACTTCAAGGTCCTACTTACCACTCACAAAGCGCTCCATGGTAGTGGATCTGGCTATTTGAGAGACCGCCTTCTGCCAATTACCTCCCTGCGTCCCATCAGATAGCACAGGGTAGGCCTCCTCCGAATTCCATCCGCCAGTCAGTGCCGACTGGCGACTACGCGGAGGAGAGCCTTCTCAGTTGCAGCTCCGACGCTATGGAACAATCTCCCCGTGGAGATCCGCACCCTCACCACCGCCCAGGCCTTCCGCACGGCCCTTAAGATCTGGCTATCCCGTCAGGCCTGGGGATGAAAAATGTTAGTTTGTCCCCTCCCGAATGATGAATGAATGTTGTGCTCTATTTTTAATATTATGTATTGTCTTATGTTTTTTGTCTTTTTATCCCCTTCCCCGTGTTTTGTAAGCCGCCCTGAGTCCCCTCAGGGAAAAGGGCGGCCTATAAATTATAATAAACATTCCAAACATTCCAAACATATAAGTCTAACTGCTATTGCTATCGCTATGTTAGAGATGCAATCATCAAAAGGAAGCCAGATTGAAATGCTCATCCTTTTTAAAATTACAATTATTTTGAGAAGTAGCCAAATTATGCTCCACAGTGAAGACTTCTATTACCAGTTTGTTTCTTAACTAATGACAACCCCCCCCCCAATTGTGAGCACCTTGTAGGAGCAATGGAGCAACTATTGTTGCATGCATGTGACTTATGATGATGATGTGACTTATGTCCCTAATGTGATGAATGCAATAGCATCATTTGCACAGTTCCGTTATGAGGCATATAACTTGTCCCCGGATACCTGCAATCCTGGTATTATTCGGCATTTTCCATTGTTCAGATTTCAAGAATATGATGGGCTTGAAGGTCAAAATGGTCCATAGCAATAGCAGTTAGACTTATATGCCGCTTCATAGGGCTTTCAGCCCTCTCTAAGCGGTTTACAGAGTCAGCATATCGCCCCCACAGTCTGGGTCCTCATTTCACCCACCTCGGAAGGATGGAAGGCTGAGTCAACCTTGAGCTGGTGAGATTAGAACCGCTGAACTGCAGATAACAGTCAGCTGAAGTGGCCTGCAGTACTGCACCCTAACCACTGCGCCACCTCGGTTCGGTAGTCCACTGAATGCTCTGGAATTAATTGTAAATATATTACCTACCAATTGAGATAGTTGAGATAAACTCCAGAGACTTTTTACCATTATTTTCCTGGTTCAAAAGAGTCAAGATGAGACCACCAACTCTTAAATAGTGAAACTATTACTAGCGTTATGATATTTTGTTAATAAAGGGATAAAAAAAATAACCAAGTCCTCGGAATTGGCCTGTAGACAGACCTTCAGTAATATCAAGAGCCGAGGTGGCGCAGTGGTTAGGGTGCAGTACTGCGGGCCACTTCAGCTGACTGTTAGCTGCAGTTCGGCGGTTCAAATCTCACCGGCTCAAGGTTGACTCAGCCTTCCATCCTTCCGAGGTGGGTGAAATGAGGACCCAGACTGTGGGGGTGATATGCTGACTCTGTAAACCGCTTAGAGGGTGTTGAAAGCCCTATGAAGCGGTATATAAGTCTAACTGCTATTGCTATTGCTATATGTTGGAACAGAATCAATGTTATACAGGCATTTATTCGTGTAATATATTGTTTAGTCATTTTTTCTTCCCATTTAAGACTATGAATAATAAACAGCATGATGACAGCAAACATATTACTGTTATTGTTTTCTTGGACTAGAAGGTTATGATGGGATGGAAACCTTCCACGCTAGTGAAAGGGCATCCATGGGTGGAAAACAATTTAAGGGTGATCATAGACGTCTAAGAGGGAAGTGGTGACTCAGTGGCTAAGACGCTGAGCTTGTCGATCAGAAGGTTAGCAGTTCAAATCCCTAGCACCGCATAATGGCGTGAGCTCCCGTTACTTATCCCAGCTTCTGCCAACCTAGCAGTTCGAAACCACATAAAAATGCAAGTAGGAAAATAGGAACCACCTTTGGTGGGAAGGTGAAAGCGTTCCATGCGCCTTCGGCGTTTAGTCACGACGGCCACATGACCACAGAGACGTCTTCGGACAGCGCTGGCTCTTTGGCTTTGAAACGGAGATGAGCACCGTCCCCTAGAGTTGGGAATGACTAGCACATATGTGCAAGGGGAACCTTCACCTTTATAGATGTCTATGAGACAAGCCATGGCTATAAAGCCTATGCAACGGATATCCCTGAGCAGTATTTCTCAACATGCCGGTCTGAGGAATTCTGGGAGTTGAAGTCAGCACATGTTAAAGCTGTCCTGCAGGTGGAATTGCTATTAAGGTAGAATTTGAGGACAGAGAATGCTTAAAGCACCCTGAAATCTTTTTCATTGTTAACAATAACAACGAAAACACAAGGCATCCTTAATGTTCTCTGAGCTTGCTTGTTTTCCTGCAGATGTTCATTACCCAAACTAGATAACCTCATCAGAGCACTGATGATATTACGTAGTTTGGGTAATGAAACGGCTGCAAGAAAACAGGCTCAGTACCCCTCATTTCAACCGAGTTACAAATTTTCTCCTTTATTGGTAAAAAAATACAAGGATCGTGGCTAAGAGTTTGGCAAGACAGCAGAGAGCTTAGAACAACAGGGAGTGTGGGTGTAATATTTAAAGAGGAATTATGCTTTTTGAGGCATAATAAGTAAACACGTTCCATATTACAATAATATTCGCATTACTGGTGTTGCTACACCTTAGAGCCGAGGTGGCGCAGTGGTTAAATGCAGCACTGCAGGCTACTGCTAGATCAGCAGTTCAGCGGTTCAAATCCCACCGGCTCAGGGTTGACTCAGCCTTCCATCCTTCCGAGGTGGGTAAAATGAGGACCCAGATTGTTGGGGGCAATATGCTGACTCTCTGTAAACCGCTTAGAGAGGGCTGAAAGCCCTATGAAGCGGTATATAAGTCTAACTGCTATTGCTACAACTAATTGCAATAGTGAATCACATCATAGCACTGCATACGCTATCATTTGCCATCCTAGTGATTCATCAAACAGGAAAGAAAGAATGCAAGATTAATCTAACCCTAATTATATAATTTTTTTTACAGGAGTCTTGCAAACAACAACCTCCAAACGCTCCCTAAAGACATATTCAAAGGATTGGATTCACTAACAAATGTGTAAGAAAACTTTTTTGATATTCCCGTTATGAACGGAAAGAAGAAGGAAGGCTCACAGATATTTCTTATGGAACAACTTCTCATACAATCAGCCTGAAGTTATCCATTTTATATCCACTTATCATCAATTATCTCATCCATCTAATAGGTGTTTATTTTTCCATTGAGAAGCATTCCTCAAGGCAGTTTTCTGCAAGCTGGCAGCTTCCAGATATGCCCAGGTTGCGGAAAGGTGCCGCAGAACATCTAAAACAAGATTGTCCTCTATATATAATGTGTTTTTGTGGCAACCTTATCTCCCAGGCGGATTTTCTTAAAATTATATCGGGGTGCATTTTTAAATAGTTTATCAAATGGCCCTGCAAAAGGGAGAAGGAGGAAGGGAGAAAGAAAGAGAGAAAAAAAAACCTACTTCATGTGCTTGGAAATTACAATCTGTGTAACCTTTCATAGAAACGGGGAATGGAATGAATTTCTCAGCTGCCTCGACTGAGAGCGTTAGCTGTTCTCTAAGAGCACATTTAGCCATCCCCACTGTCAAGAAAGCCAGCCGCTTTAAACAATTCGCTCTGCACCGATAAAAGCCGCGGCAGTGAAATCAGGAAGGCGGGTCCTACCCTCCCCTTCCCCCCCCCCTCCCGGCCCGTTGGTTCCTGGAAATTGAAAGGCATGGAACATACAGCAAACTGATGGAAAAAAATTGCATTTGAAAATCTGAAAATTCTTACAGGAAGTCACATATCTTTTTCTTGCAATTTTTCACGGCATATCTTGCCTACCTGGGAATGAAGCAGACTTAACTGACTCTGGACCAGTGGTGGGTTTCAAAAAATTGTTGGACGCTCTTCTGTAGGCGTGGCCTGCTTTCCGGGTCCACTGGTGGAACCTCTTCTAAGCGGTTCGGTAGATTTGACGAACCGGTTCTGCCGAACCGTTGCGAACCGGTAGGAACCCACCTCTGCTCTGGACTATTAATGAATATTAAGTATATTTCCCCTCTTAGAATAAGGCCAAGGAACCATTTATTTGAGTTGTAGTCCCACCTGAGCAGTGGTGGGTTTCAAAAAAAATTCGAACCTACTCTGTGGGTGTGGCCTCCTTTGTGGGAGTGGCTTGCCGGCCATGTGACCTGGTGGGAGTGGCTTGCCGGCCATGTGTTTTCTCTCTCTTTCTCTCTCTCTCTCTCTTTCCTTCCTTTTGTCTCTCTGTCCCTTTTTCCTTTTTTTTCTTTCATCTCTCTCTCAATTTTTCTTTCTTTTTTTTATTTCTTTCTTTCTTCCTTTCTTTCTCTTTCTCTCTCTGTGTGAGTCTGTCTGTCTGTCTGTCTCTGTGTGTGTGTGTGTGTGTGTGTGTGTGTGTGTGTCAGTGGTGGGTTTCAAAAATTGTTGGAACCTCTTCTGTAGGTGTGGCCTGCTTTCCGGGTCCACTGGTGGAACCTCTTCTAACCGGTTCGGTAGATTTGACGAACCGGTTCTACCGAACTGGTGCGAAGTGGTAAGAACCCACCTCTGCACCTGAGACATGAAGCCAGCTAGGTAGCTGTTGTGACTCAGCAGCAGTCTTCTGTGAGTCTTTTCGAGATGCAAGATTAACAATGCAGCTGGGGCTCGTTAGTGGGTCTTTGGGTGATAAAAGGACGGATGGTGCCACGCCCTGGTTGCAGGAGTCAACGTTCCTTGGTTCGTTCAACATTGATTGATCATCAGTCGTGGTTTATGTAAGATACACTTGGAGAAGTGCTTTGTTTTCTGTAACCCTGATTCAAGAAGACACTTGGAGAAGTGCATTGCTTGTAAGAGTTTTTGTTTGGTTTTCTGTTATCTAGTCAAAGACTTTATTTATGTTATTTTGGGGCTCGCAGCCAGTTTGAGCCGAGAACTGATAAAGAGAGTTCCTTTTAAGTTGTTTGCCTGTCGTCTGTTTAATGAGCGGAGAAGGGGGGACAGAACAGGTAGCCTTGGGCCAGTCATTCTCTCTCAACCCTAGGAAGGAGGCAAGGGTGAATCACTGAGAAAACTGTGATGATTAATCCAGGCAGTCGCTATTATACCAAACTGGTTCTATTTTCCCTTGGATCCTGTTAGAATTAGAGAGAAAATATTCTAAATGGCTAAGGGCCAATTAAGTGTGCTTCGTTCACAGAGAGGCAAGATGGAGTGAAGGCCTATTTGTATGATGAAAGGCCCCCTGACGCCTCATTTTATTTTTTCTGGCACCTGCTTCCCTCTTTCCCAAAGAACTGAGGCCAAGAGCTGCATCTGGATATAAGGCAGCAATTTTGTCCATCTAACTTTTATGCATAGCAGTGGTGAAATTTAATTGTTTTTTTTTTTACTATCAGTTCTATGGGTGTGGCTTGGTGGGCATGGCATGGCTTGGTGGGCGTGGCAAGGGAAGGATACCGCGAAATCTCCACTCCCACCCCACTCTGGGGCTAGCCAGAGGTGATATTTGCCGGTTCTCCGAACTACTCAAAAATTCCGCTACCGGTTCTCCAGAACCGGTCAGAACCTGCTGGATTTCACCCCTGATGCATATATTTATGGTTATGCATTGGGGGCCTTTTGAGTTAGTATCAATTACTGTAACTCCCTGGCTTAATCCTTGCAGTTTTCATGGCAAGCTTTTTTGGGAAGTGGTTTCTCATTTCCTCCTTCTTAGGGCTGGGAGAGAGTAACTGGCCGAGGTAGCGCAGTGGTTAAATGCAGCACTGCAGGCTACTTCAGCTGACTGCAGTTCTGCAGTTCGGCGGTTCAAATCTCACCGGCTCAGGGTTGACTTAGCCTTCCATCCTTCCGAGGTGGGTAAAATGAGGACCCGGATTGTTGTTGGGGGCAATATGCTGACTCTGTAAACCGCTTAGAGAGGGCTGAAAGCCCTATGAAGCAGTATATAAGTCTAACTATTGCTATTGCTAGATAGATGATAGGTAGAAAAAGAGAGAGAGAGAGAGATGTAGGTAGGTAGGTAGAGATACATAGATAGATCATAGATTGATAGATCGATAGATTGATCAATAGGTGATAGATAGATAGATAGATGATAGATAGATAGAGATGATAGATAGATGATAAATAGATGATAGATAAATAGATAGATAGATAGATAGATAGATAGATAGATAGATAGATAGATGATAGATTGATAGATTGATAGTTTGGTTTGATAGACGGAGAGCCGAGGTGGCGCAGTGGTTAGGGTGCAGTACTGCAGGCCACTTCAGCTGACTGTTATCTGCAGTTCAGTGGTTCAAATCTCACCGGCTCAAGGTTGACTCAGCCTTCCATCCTTCCGAGGTGGGTGAAATGAGGACCCGGATTGTTGGGGGCAATATGCTGACTCTGTAAACCACTTAGAGAGGGCTGAAAGCCCTATGAAGCGGTATATAAGTCTAACTGCTATTGCTAAGTTACCAAGCTGGCTTCATGGCTAAGGCAGGACTAGAACTCCCAGTCTCCTGGATTCTAGCCTAGTGTCTTAACCGCTAGACCAAACTGGCTCTCCTTATGCATAACAATACTTCCCTTTTATGTATATATTTTCCAAGAGATGCAATTGCTAGTCCTATACTTCCATTTCATGCGAATGCAATTACATAAGAAATACATCAAAGAATAGTTACATCCATCTACCCCAAATAATTTTAATGATTACAAGAAATGTTCGAAATGAGACCGACACCCCTCACAATAAAGTGACACAGTGTTCCAGCAGAAAATGGGCTGAAATGTGTGCAATAAAATAAAACTACATGGAGAACAGGCATTTTCTGTAGCATCTGGAGATGTAATTATGGTTTCACAAAGCAAAATATGTTTTATCAAGATCCAGATAACAACTGAGGAAACTAAAATGAGCTAGGTTTGTTAATAAGAAGGACTTGTACCCAAATATCATCTATCTAAATCAGTTGGATTTAATTTCCTGAACGTGGCTCTTCTTATTTTAGCATGAAAGAGGAACCACAACATTTGAAGGTATTTTTTGCTTTTAAAAAGGACATTAATAAAACTGATATTATTTACATGACATCTAGAATAATGAACTGGAACATCACATGGAAAGTTGTTTGAAATTTGTTTCCCGTAAAATTAAAATTGAGTCTTTAACAAAAGAACATTTTGCTGATGGGACACTACAGCAATAAAAATTAGTGGCAATTGCCTTCCTGTTGGAGATATATTTTGACTTGGAATATTAATTCATATGATTTGAATTATGAATGACTTGAGCCCTGTTATTGAATTGCAATATACAGAACTGGTCCTATGACTCGGGAACAATTATGCGTAAAAAAAATGCATTAGTCTTGGCGATAATTCTGGTCTTTGGAATTTAGCAAGACATCCAAAATTGTGGACCTTGTGGTACACTAATGAACACTAAGACAAGATGGAAAAGAGGTATCTACATCTGATATGGGGCAGTGGATTGTTGATCAGCATTGTTGGTCAAATTATGAATTATTATAATTGCTGTTGATTGGTTGGTCAGTTTGAGAAAGGAGCAAGGAAAATACTTTATGTTGCCCGTGTTCAAAGTTCTTAGAGTTCTGTTGGAATGTTAGTTCCCAGGCCTTTTTTTCGGTTCCACCACAAAGGCGCGTATGTCAAAACCGCGTGTGACTAAACCGCGGTGACAAAACCGCGTCGTCAAAACCGCGGAGACGAATGAGCGCTGAAGTGCGCTGACAACAGCGCGCCGACAGAAGCGCGCTGTAACATAACCCTAACCCTAACCCTAACCCTAAACCTAACCCTAAACCTTACCTTAAGTTAAATCGCGCTTCTGTCGGCGCGCTGTTGTCGGCGCGCTTTTGACATCGCGGTTTTAGCGCCGCAGTTTTGTCTGCGCGCTTTTGACGTTCGCGGTTATGTCGTGCCACGTTTTTTTCTATTTGCAATCTGAATATGTCTTAAGGGAACATCGTATTGTTAATATTATTGCATTCTTCTTTAATAATTTGTTTCTAAAATCAGTTAAAAGAAGTAATCTTACATTTGCGAAGAGGGAAGCAAGCTTAAAGCTCTTTTGCTGTATTAGAGGATTTTCGTTCCAGATCTAATTTAAGCCTGGAGGAATTACTCAACTAGAATAAGATTTCAGCCCAAAAAAAAGACACACACCCCAACTCCCGGCAGCATTCTCCATACATAATCCAGGCAAAAGCATCTGCAAAATTGGAGGCTTTCATCAAAATAACAAAAACAGCATTTGCGTTGTCGTTCTACAATCTCCATCCTTTTGTATATGGATCAGTTGTGGGTTTCAAAAAATCTTTGGACCCTCTTCTGTAGGTGTGGCCTGCTTTCCGGATCCACTGGTGGAACCTCTTCTAACCGGTTCGGTAGATTTGACGAACCGGTTCTACCGAATAGGTGCGAACTGGTAAGGACCCACCTCTGATATGGAGATGGCGCAGTGGTTAGGGTGCAGTACTGCAGTCCATTTCAGCTGACTGTTATCTGCAGTTCGGCTGTTCAAATCTCACCGGCTCAAGGTCGACTCAGCCTTCCATCCTTCCGAGGTGGGTAAAATGAGGACCCGGATTGTTGTTGGGGGCGATATGCTGACTCTGTAAACCGCTTAGAGAGGGCTGAAAGCCCTATGAAGCGGTATATAAGTCCAACTGCTATTGCTATTGCTAACACCATAATTCATATAGAAAAGAGAAATATAATAGAAGGGTGCTTAATTCAGTGTAAGATTTTTACCTCCTTTTCGTCTCTCTCAAGAAATTTAATATACGGTTGCTTTTTTAACTACCAAGGTTTTTTTTTTTAATATAGGCTGGGTTTCTTCCTTAGAACACATTGTCTTTCATGCAATAGTGATCTCAAAATATTATAAACTGATAACCTATTTTTATTTTTACAACAAGAGATAATGTATTGAAACTGTAACATTTCAAAAATGTTGTTCTGTCTAGAGACCTGAGGGGAAATGCATTCAAATGTGATTGCAAATTGAAATGGTTAATTGCATGGATAAGCAGAACAAATGCAACAGTGGAAGACATTTATTGTGAAAATCCACCGGAGTATAAGAAACGCAAAATCAACAGCCTCTCGGCTAGTGAATTTGATTGCATCATTACACGTGAGTTCTTCAACCTGTCTTCTGTTTCTTTCATTCTCTGTTGTTCTTCAAGTGTGTTTTCTTTCTACTGGGTTAATGTATACATCTACCTAGCCCGAATATTGCCTGCCTTTATTCACAGCAAGGGGCGCGCGTCGGCTCAGGAGGGACGCGGTGGCTAAGAAGCTGAGCTTGTCGATCAAAAGGTCAGCAGTTCAGTGGTTCAAATCCCTAGCGCCACATAACGGGATGAGCTCCCGTTACTTGTCCCAGCTTCTGCCAACCTAGCAGTTCAAAAGCACATAAAGAAATGCAGGTAGAAAAATAGGGACCACCTTGGTGGGAAGGTAACGGTGTTCCGTGCGCCTTCTATGTTTACAGTCATGCCAGCTACATGACCACGGAGACGTCTTCGGACAGCGCTGGCTTTTCAGCTTTGAAACAGAGATGAGCACCATCCCCTAGAGTTGGGAATGACTATCACATATGTGCAAGGGGAACATTTACCTTTACCTGTTCATAGCAGCTTTCAAGATCTCACTCTTCTCTGTTGTGTTGAGATTTTTCTCTCCGTCCTTCTCTGTAGGAAAATCTCTACTATGTGGGATTGTTTTACTATGTAGGGTCTAACTGGCTAAAACTGTTCTGTTAGTACTCATGCTTGGGGATGATCAACATTTCTCATTCCATATTGACTGAAAGTATCTGATTTGCAGTATTTATGAAAATCAGTGTGCCTGCTATATTCATAATTTTCATCTCAAGAAAGTTTCAAGTTCAAGTTTCAAGTTTATTAGAATTTGTATGCCGCCCACTCCCATAGGGACTCCGGGCGGCTCACAACAGACAAGAAACATTTAATTTTAAAAAATAGAGATAAAAAATAAAAATACAGTATTAAAATTCACGTCACCCATTCCATCTAAACGGGGCTGGATATCAATCAACAGCCCCAGGCCTGCCGGAACAGCCAGGTCTTGATGGCTTTACGGAAGGCTGGGAGAATGGTAAGGGTCCGGATCTCTGCAGGTAGATGGTTCCACAGGGCCGGCGCAGCAACAGAGAAGGCCCTCCCCCAGCGAGTCGCCAGCCGGCATTGTCCGGCTGACGGCACCCGGAGGAGGCCCAACCTGTGCGATCTTGTTGGTCGTTAGGAGGTAAGTGGCAGGAGGCGGTCTCTCAGAAAAAGCCTGTTTGATCTAGGGCGGTGGTGAGTGCCGAAAAGTGAGCGGCGCATGTGCGCTTGTTGGTCCGCAACCCGGAAGAGTAGCTGCCCAGGGGGCATGCGCGTGCCGCAAAATGAACTCCCAGTTTCCAGTGTCTGCATGCGGCGATCAGCTGGCCGGTGCGCATGCTCACTACGGAAAATGTAAGACCAGCTCTTCCAGCTTCTGGCACTGCTGCATGCACGGCCAGCTGATTGTTGTGCGCGCATGTACACCAGAAACCCAGAAGAGGAATGGGTGAAACCATGCGTGGTTCGCCAACATTAGGGGGTAAGCTACCTCCTGCCACATACCTCCCAACGACCAATAAGATCTCACAGGTTGGGCCTCCTCCAGGTGCCGTCGGCCGGACAATGCCGGCTGGTGGCCCCTTGGGGGAGGGCCTTCTCTGTAGCTGCTCCGGCCCTGTGGAACGATCTACCCATAGAGATCCGGACCCTACCCACTCTCCCTGCCTTCCGTAAAGCCGTCAAGACCTGGCTGTTCCGGCAGGCCTGGGGCTGTTGATTAATGTCCAGCCCCACTTAGATAGAATGGATGGTGTGTAATTTTAACAACTGTATTTTTATTCTTAAATTTTAAATGTTATTATCTTGAATTGAATTGAATTTATTATATTTCTATGCTGCCCTTTTCCCCAAGGGGACTCAGGGCGGCTCACAAACCAAGTCAGGGGGGGATAGGGGATACAAATAGGGAAAAAAGACATGGACAGACAATACCACAATTTAAAAGCAACTCAACAGGCACACCATTCGAGCGGGAACAGGAACTCATCAGCCCCAGGCCTGTCAGAATAGCCAGGTTTTGAGGGCTTTGCGGAAAGCCTGGATGGTGGTGAGGGTCCGAATCTCCATGGGGAGCTCGTTCCAGAGGGCCGGAGCAGCCACAGAAAAGGCCCTCCTCCGGGTGGTCGCCAATCAGCATTGGCCGGCGGATGGAATTCGGAGGAGGCCTAATCTGTGGGATCTAATCGGTCTATTGGAGGTAATTGGCAGCAGGCGGTCTCTCAAGTCTTGCTCTGTAAGCCGCCCAGAGTCCCACAGGATTGGGCAGCATACAAATTCTATTAAATTACAAATTCTATTAAATTACAAAAATTAGAAGCTGGAAGGCCGAATGTTCTACTCCTAGTTTAAGCCTGGAACCCAGCTTGGTGACTCTGGGACAGCCAGTCTCTTTCTCTCTCTGCACTAGAAACAAGACATTGGCAAGTCCCTGCCAAAAACGTTGCCAAGGAAACTACAGGGATTTATCCTTGTATTCAGCAGGAGTCAGATGTGAACTTGATCATCCGTAACAACCACAGTAGGAATTCGGCTAATTAGAATTGGTTATGATTCAAGCATGAGTGCCATTCTCTGTTAATAAACATTTTCATCTTTTTTTTTTTTTGAAATTTAATAAAATTTGTATGCCGCCCAATCCTATGGGACTCTGGGCGGCTTACAGAACAAGATAAAAAGCATTTAAAAAAATTAAAGATCAAAATACAGTTGTTAAAATTACACACCATCCATTCTGTCTAAGTGGGGGCTGGACATTGATCAACAGCCCCAGGCCTGCCGGAACAGCCAGGTCTTGACAGCTTTACGGAAGGCCGGGAGAATGGTAAGGGTCCGGATCTCTACGGGTAGATCGTTCCACAGGGCTGGCGCAGCTACAGAGAAGGCCCTTCCCTGGGGGACCGCCAGCCGGCATTGTCCGGTCGACGGCACCTGGAGGAGGCCCAACCTGTGAGATCTTGTTGGTCGTTGGGAGGTATGTGGCAGGAGGCGGTCTCTCAGGTAGCCAGGTCCTAAACCATGTAGGGCTTTAAAAGTAACGACTAGCACCTTGAAGCGCGTTCGGAGACCAATGGAGAGCCAGTGCAGCTCGCGGAGGATGGGTGTAACATGGGTGTATCTAGGTACACCCTGTATCGCTCGCGCGATCTTGTTGACTAAAGTCTAATAAAAAGGAGAAATAGATTTTACAAAACGCCACTGCCTTGAACAAGCAATCTACTTTTTACAATAACATTCAAAGGAGTAAATACCAACTTTTAGTATGTGCTTTTTCAGAATTTGTCGTGTTTCGAAAGCTGCCGTATCAGTCCCTGTCAGTGGACACATTCTCATTCATGAATGATGAATACGTGGTTATCGCTCAGCCTTTTATGGGAAAGTGTATCTTTCTGCAATGGGACCATGTGGAAGGGACATTCAGGAATTTTGATAACATCACAGGTATTGACAGCTCATTTCTCTGAATCGTTGTGTTGCCTTATCGTAATGCCAGTTGATGACATGCTTTGTCGATCTTTGTGCAGGGACCTCGGTGGTTGTCTGTAAGCCGATTATTGTCGAGAATTGCTTGTACATCATTGTTGCCCAGCTCTTTGGTGGCTCCCATATTTACAAGAGAGACATTCACGCCAATAAATTCATTAAAATCCAGGACATTGAGATCCTTAAGATCAGAAAACCGAACGACATCGAAACATTCACCATTGTTAAGGACGCATATTTTGCAATAGCAGATAGTTCGAAAGCGGGCATCACCACTATCTACAAATGGAATGGAAATGGGTTTTATTCCGACCAATCTTTGCACGAATGGTACAGAGACACTGATGTGGAATACCTTGAAATAGCCACCAAGCCTCACCTGATCATCTCAAGCAGTTCTCAACACCCGGTCCTGTATCAGTGGAATGGGGGCACAAACAATTTCGCCGACCCAGTGGATATTCCAGATATGGAAGATGTTTACTCTGTCAAACACTTCAAAGTGAAGGAAGATATTTACGTTTGCCTAACAAGATTCATTGGGGATTCCAAAGTGATGAAATGGACAGGCTCCAAATTTCTGGATTTACAAAGAATGCCATCCAGGGGGTCCATGGTGTTCCAGCCTCTTCAGATAAAGAATTATCAGTATGCCATTCTTGGGAGTGATTATTCTTTCACTCAAGTCTATTTTTGGGATGCGGGAAAAGCCAAGTTTGTTAAGTTTCAAGAATTAAATATTCAAGCGCCGAGATCCTTCACACACGTTTTTGTTGACAAACAAGATTTTCTCTTTGCATCAAGCTTTAAAGGAACCACAGTGATCTATAAGCACATCATAATTGACTTAAGTGCATGATACATATTTACACACACACACACACACACACACACACACACACACACACACACAGAGTATGGAAATCTGTTGTGAGACTTCTTCCATTAATAACAACAGAGACCTAACGAATGAAATGCATGGCAACAATTCTCTTTACTTCCAGTCTGCGAAATGCCTTTTAACAGCTGAGATTGTTAAAATAAAGTGCTACAACTAATATCTTCAACCATAAATGTCAAGTCTAGTGCTGTTTGAAATTACAATTTTAAAAGAAGGACAAATTAAAGCATTCACTATTATCTGCAACAACAGTGTAAATAGCTAGCGAAGCTCCATCCCTCCTAAATGAGTTGGAAAGCACCAATCATCTGTTAATTTTCCAATATTCACCGATCTGAAAAATTGCCAAATAAAATGTTTACGTTTTCTTTCCTATTCTCAAATAGCTTTATTTATATAGCCACCCCATAGATGGTTTTTGCACATTTTGAGTGGTTTCCTAGGGTCATGAAAGTTCAGTATTACCAGAAATGTTATATTGCATTTTGATTCAAGTCTATCGCTTACACTTTTCTAAACAGAAAGGGTTGTTTCATCCAACACAAGCAGATAATTTGTATGCATTCACATTTATTTCCATGACCTTCATAAGAAAAATCAACTGACATTTTGTTCACAGTGTGTAGAGTACTGACAATTTCTGTCCTAATGGGAAAGATATCAATTGCCATCTTTCTAAAGCAATTAGAAATATCAGACTCTGTTGGCATATAAATATTAAATATTCAGGGCTTAGCAATAGCAGTTAGACTTATATACCGCTTCATAGGGCTTTCAGCCCTCTCTAAGCGGTTTACAGAGTCAGCATATCGCCCCCAATAACAATCCGGGTCCTCATTTTACCCACCTCGGAAGGATGGAAGGCTGAGTCAACCCTGAGCCTGGTGAGATTTGAACAGCCGAACTGCAGAACTGCAGTCAGCTGAAGTAGCTGAAGAGTTGGAAGGGACCTTGGAGGTCTTCTAGTCCAACCCCCTGCTCAAGCAGGAAACCCTATACAATTCCAGACAAATTGCTGTCCAATCTCTTCTTTAAAAGTTCCAATGTTGCAGCACCCACAATTTCTGGAGACAATTTGTTCTGTCAGGAAATTTCTCCTTAGTTCTAGGGTGGTTCTCAACTTGGTTATCCATTAGGATATATAGCTTCTATCCATTAGTTTCCATCCATTGGAGGCTGAAACATAAACAGAATGGTTGCTGGAATTGGGTATGTCTAATTTAATGAAAAGGACTAGGGGTGACATCTTATAGCAATAGCAATAGCAGTTAGACTTATATACCGCTTCATAGGGCTTTCAGCCCTCTCTAAGCGGTTTACAGAATCAGCATATCGCCCCCAACAACAATCCAGGTCCTCATTTCACCCACCTCGGAAGGATGGAAGGCTGAGTCAACCTTCAGCCGGTGAGATTTGAACAGCCGAACTGCAGATAGCAGTCAGCTGAAGTAGCCTGCAGTACTGCATTCTAACCACTGCACCATGAGCCATGGTGGAAAACCCCTAAAGCTTCAGGGAAACCCCTAAAGCCTCCGGAGGGCCTCGGGGGCGGGGGGGGAGTAGGGGAGGCTGTTTTCGCTCTCCCCAGGCTTCTAGAAAGCCTCTGGAGCCTGGGGAGGGTGAAAAAAAGTGGCAAAAATGGGGGGGGGATGCCAGTCGCGCACGCATGCACAGGGGGGAATGCGTGCATGCACATTGGGATCACGTGCATAGCATTATGGGTGTGGCACGCCCGCACAGGATCCCCCTGTGCTCCCCCCGCTCTTGGCACGGGAGCCAAAAAAGGTTACCCATCACTGTCCTAGGGCTTACTTGTATAATTTAAGTATTTAAGTATTTTAAGTATTTAATAGTATTTAGAGGTATTAAAAGAGGAGAATGTAGTTCAAACATGGTTCCAGTATGGGCAATTACAGGCTAGGTGGAAAATAGATCAAAAAATTGGTTTTATTCAAGTTGAGGATAATCTGTTTAAACAAATAAGAGATCAAAGCTTAATGCATATAAAGAGGATATATATAATGTATTAATACAGATGGATTCGGAAACAGAACTAGTTAAAGATTGTATGATAAAGTGGGCTCAAAACATTGAAGAACCAATAATGCTGGATACATGGGAAAGAATCTGAAAGAATCTGGAGGGAGGGAGGGGTATATATTAGGCTAGACAAGAATTTGGTGGTGAACTAGAATGATTTTAACATACAAAAAATTGTACTTCGATGTCTTACTGATTGAGGAATGATGAAATGTTTGTCTTAAAAGAAATAAAACTTTTGAACAGAGAAAAAATATATATTAATGCCTGCCATAAACAAGCCAGTAATATTTAAAAAATAATAATAATAATTTATAGGCTGCCCAATCCCGAAGGACTCCAGGATTTGAGCAAGCCAAAAAAATTACACAGCAAGAGCCTTTCTAAGGGAATGAAGCAGAATTCTTTCCTGTAACTTCGACGGGAGTTCTTAATGGTTTAACTTTGTATTTAATTTTTTAAAAAAAAATACATTGCAGTATCAGGGACAATAGGATCAAACTGCCCCCCTTTTCTTTCTGAAAGAAATGTTCTTGCCATTCACTCTAGTGATAAGGAACCGAGCATCCTTGGAATCTCCTTTTGAATAGCTTGAATATCAGAATGTATCCTTCTCCCACAAGATGATGTAGCACAACAGGAAAGCGTTATATCTTTGTCTTCTGCATTAGCGAGACCGAATATCGGGGATAACCCTGAAGATTTGAGACTAGCCGAGAGTAGCTGGAATGATAATGCATGCATTTCCTACTTAAGTCTAGCTACTTATTTCGATAGGATCAGTAAAATAGGTCTGTGCTTCTGCTTACTCCGAGGTGGAGAGCCGAGGTGGCGCGGTGGTTAGGGGTGCAGTACTGCAGGCCACTTCAGCTGACTGCTATCTGCAGTTCGGCGGTTCTAATCTCACCGGCTCAAGGTTGACTCAGCCTTCCATCCTTCCGAGGTGGGTGAAATGAGGACCCGGACTGTGGGGGCGATCTGCTGACTCTGAGGCTGGCTGAGTCAACTTTGAGCCGGTGAGATTTGAACCGCTGAACTGCAGATAGCAGTCAGCTGAAGTGGCCTGCAGTAAAAATTTGACCCAGCTCTCCAAAATAATCCATGTTCTGCAATAAGGGAGAACCAGATCCGTTTTCAAACTGGTGCAAAGTTCTTGTGTAGCACTAAAGGAAAGCTTGAATAGAATATTTTCTCAATGCTTGTTCTGAACAGTTCGTTCTTTAATTACACTATGTGTACGGACAGAACAAATAAACGTTATATTGTAGATGTAATACTTCCATGGGATTATTTTTGATTTCAGGCCAAGGATCATGTTTGAAGACATCAATGTTAATATTACTTTTGTATGGCCTTCTATCAGTATGAAACACTGGCACTTAAAATGAATGTGTTTTTTTTTCTCCCGTTACGGAAATATGGACTATTTCTTTGCTTTCTAAGGGTGATATGTTGAAGTTCGAATGGTGTTTTGAGGTTCCAAAGTGAGTTTGCTTTACATCGATATATTACTTAGAAGTTGCAAAGGTTCCTGGTACGATAAGCAAAGCAGAAAGTTATTAATGGATAAGCCTGCAGATCAATGTTCTTATTCAAGACCTTCTCTTCGCTGTACTGTACTTTAATGTATTGGCTGTAAGAGACGTTAATTCATATACCATTAGCTTATCTAGTATAGTATTAATTTTTAAATAACATCTATTTATAAATTGCACAACCTCTGTTTTCCTCCATCAGTTAACAGTGGAGCCAAAAAGAATTATTTATTTATTTGTGTGTGTGTGCCTGTGTGTGCGTGTTGGTATTGACAAACAAGCTTATTCCTACACTTACCTTTTGAAGAACCTGCTCAATAAATCTGGATCACTTCTTATGTAAAATAGGTAGAGAGAAATTGAATTGAATTAAATTGAATTTTATTATTTGTATGCCACCCTTCTCCAGGAGGGACTCAGGGCGGCGAACAACTCAAAAGGGGAAAAGGGGAACATAAAACAGAATACAAGTAATTAAAATAACCAAGAATCACACAACCATACAAGTCGAGAGGGGAGGGGAACTCATCAACCCCAGGCCTGCTGGCAAAGCCAGGTTTTGACGGCTTTTCGGAAGGCCTGGAGAGAGGTGAGGGTCCGAATCCCTGCGGGGAGTTCGTTCCAGAGGGCCGGAGCTGCCACAGAGAAGGCCCTCCCCCGGGTAGTAGCCAGGTGGCATTGGCTGGTAGACGGAACCCGGAGGAGGCCAACCCTGTGAGATCTAACGGGTCTGTGGGAGGTAATTGGCAGCAGGCGGTCTCTCAAGTACCCAGGTCCAATACCATGAAGGGCTTTATAAGTTACGACTAGCACTTTGAAGCGTATCCGGAGACTGATCGGTAACCAGTGCAGCTCGCGGAGGATAGGTGTAACGTGGGTGTACCGAGGTGCACCCACAATCGCTCGCGCGGCTGCGTTCTGGACAAGTTGAAGTCTCCGAATACTCTTAAGGGCTGCCCCATGTAGAGCGCATTGCAGTAGTCCAGTCTTGAGGTCACGAGGGCCTCAATGAATGGAGCTCGAGGTTTGAGTACGTTCAACCTATAACTTGGGGAAATTGTGCGTTCGTTTCTGATGAAATACATCCAGGGGCTCAGATTGCCTTAATTCTAAGGGCCAAAATAGATAGCACGCAACAATTTATAATCGTTTTGGTTATGTAACTTGTAGGAAGGAACAATAACCATAAATGCTGCATGCAGGGAAGGAAGTCTATTTCCTACTTGCCCAGTACAATATTCTCTGTCTATTCAGGCAAGAAATGTTGCAAGGAAACCCACGGTGTATAAAACCGGGCTATTTTTAGACTTACTTTTGCATTTAGAGCTTCCATTATCTCCGGAAGCGTTCACCGTGCGTAATTTGGAGCTTTTGATCCGAAAGGAATTGCTGCGAGAATTAAAGGTCTGTTGCTTTCTCGTCCTCCTGAATCCATCCCGAACCATTGTTTCCCCCAGTACTATTAATAGAATTAGGAGAAATTCTAATTCCCCAATGCCCTGTAAGTACTCTTAACGGTTTAAAAATAGCTCTCAGCAATTCCTGTCTGCAATTCCTTGTCAATGTTTGTCTTTTCATGGCAATGCCGGAAGGCATACGCTACTGCGTGATTCTTCTTCAGGGATGCTCCAGAAAGAATTGATATTGCAGAAATGTACTCATTAGCCGGGAGAGCCGCAGCGGGTCTCATAAACCAAGCCATCCCTTTGTGTCAATTCTGCAAAGATACTAAGAATGAGATGACAATTCCTGTTCAGAATGAAGGGCTGCCGGAATCACAGGAGAGGGAAGAAAGGCTATTTGAGGTTCTTAACAAATAGGCTATTTGAGGTTCTCTTCTTTGTGGCAATCCCTTCCAATATCTAAGGGGCTACCACAAGGAAGAGGGGTCACCCTATTCTCCAAAGCACCTGAAGGTTAGGTTAGGTTAGGTTAGGTTAGGTTAGAGTAGAGTAGAGTAGAGTAGAGTAGAGTAGAGTAGAGTAGAGTAGAGTAGAGTAGAACAGAACAGAACAGAACAGAACAGAGCTGGAGGAGCCGAGGTGGCGCAGTGGTTAGGGTGCAGCACTGCAGGCCACTTCAGCTGACTGCTATCTGCAGTTCGGCGGTTCAAATCTCACCGGCTCAAGGTTGACTCAGCCTTCCATCCTTCCGAGGTGGGTGAAATGAGGACCCAGACTGTGGGGGTGATATGCTGACTCTGTAAACCGCTTAGAGAGGGTTGAAAGCCCTATGAAGCGGTATATAAGTCTAGCTGCTATTGCTATTGCTATTGCTATTGCTATTGCTATTGCTATAAGATGTCACCCCTAGTCCTTTTCATTAAATTAGACATACCCAATTCCAGCAACCATTCTGTTTATGTTTCAGCCTCCAATGGATGGAAACTAATGGATAGAAACTATATATCCTAATGGATAACCAAGTTGAGAACCACCCTAGAATTTAGGAGAAATTTCCTGACAGAACAAATTGTCTCCAGAAATTGTGGGTGCTCCAACATTGGAGCTTTTTAAGAAGAGATTGGACAGCAATTTGTCTGGAATTGTATAGGGTTTCCTGCTTGAACAGGGGGTTGGACTAGAAGACCTCCAAGGTCCCTTCCAACTCTTATTCTGTTGTTCTTTTATTATTCGGTTAACATAGGGCGGGTTTTTTATCCCCAGAAATTATCTTTTTTCCAAACCACTTGAAGCTGCCTTTTATAAAGATCACCCCAAGAGATCATGTTCAAATTCCCTTATTACTCTTCAAGTAGCAATAGCAATAGCAGTTAGACTTATATACCGCTTCATAGGGCTTTCAGCCCTCTCTAAGCGATTTACAGAGTCAGCATATATGGCCCCCACAGTCTGGTTCCTCATTTCACCCACCTCGGAAGGATGGAAGGCTGAGTCAACCTTGAGCCGGTGAGATTTGAACCGCCGAACTGCAGATAGCAGTCAGCTGAAGTGGCCTGCAGTACTGCACCCTAACCACTGCGCCACCTCGGCTCAGTATTACTGTCTCCAATCAATACACTTAACGAAGAATACGTTCTGAAGATCTGATAGCACAATAAACTGGTGTGGCAAGAGAATGCTCACATTTGAGACAGTTATTAGTCTGCCTTTCCTAACTTGTTATTTTCCAGATGTCTTCAATTACTACTTCCATTACTTGACAGTCAATATGGGCCCTTTGGCCTTGCCAACTGGTAATTTTGGGAGCTACGCTCCATCACATTTCGAGGGCATCGGCTTGGCGGATGTTATTGGAAGTGCTCTGAATATAAAGTGCACATCTGTTCCACTTATGTCCATGTTGTACACGTGCCATTGCACAATCCTCAAGCCACAACAAACTTTGAAAAAAAAAGGGGAAAAAAACAGCCAGAGGAGACTGGAAGAAGCCAAAGACATGTTCTAAGATGCCAGGAACCTAAGCCTTTTGGCAAACTTGCTTCAACATAGTTTAAGCCAAGTTAAACAAGAACTTCGGCTAAATCCAGCTTCAGCTTTGGAGAGACAAAACATTCCAGTGGAAAAAAAAACCAAGGAGGCGTCTTTGATTGTGTATAGCTCTTGGGGTACTTTCAAAGGTCTTGAAAGATATAGACAGCTTAATCTTTCAAGGAAGTAAATAAGATAATAAGGAGAAACAAAGAAAAACTGTGAATTATGTTAATTATGTTAATTATGTTAATTATGTTAACAAAGAACAGGTTCTTCATAAGGTATTGTGGCGAACCCAGCCCTCTCCCAGAAAAATTGAAATATCCTAGGAAATATTGAAAAGGCAGAATATTTCTCTGGATGTGAAAAGAAAGAAACATGCTTTAAAAGACAGAATAGTTGCCTGTAGCTTCCTGCCCATTCACACTTTGTCAATTGGCCATTGAGAAGGCCAGGCTAGTCCACTTTACATAATAAAGACTTCTCCACTGCAGCTACAGAAAGGCATGATAATATACTCAACTGACCACAAGGCATCTGAGAACTCATCACAGCCTAGAGAGTAGCCCACTGCATGGCACCATGGGAATCTGACAACCAATCAGAATACATTTCTTACACAGGAACAGGAAACAGAGAGGTGGGACTAAACAGGGTATAAAAAGCCTAGCAAGCCCCTCCTTCAGCCCTTCTCTTCTTCTCCACCAACATTGAAGCATGTGATCACCTTTTCTGTTCAGGGCTCAAGCCATGTGGCCCTGTCCACCATTAAACCATCTTTCCAAGCAGCCTCCACGTCTCCGGTGTCTTTTTCCCCCACTTGGAGCCGAACCCAGAAGGACATTTCTTTCAACAGTATCAATGACACCCCTTGTCCCAAAGCACCAAGAACTCATTTTTTTAAAATTTGCCTTCCATGAAAATGGAAGAAACAATTTCAAGGTATTCCGGGAAAATGTATCTGCTACTCTCATTTGGACATCCTTAAGTTCTCCCGCCAGTCCATTCTACCTTCTATTAATGCTGTTAACAGCGAGCTCTGCAAAGTTCTTACAATCTTCCCTGAAGAAAAATGGTTGTGGTGGTGAGGAGGTACGGGCAGTCCTCGATTTACAATAGTTCATGTAGTCAGGGCCGGAATTTCCTATAGGCTAGCTAGGCTTCAGCCTAGGGCCTCGAGATCAAGAGGGGCCTACATTCGAATTGTTAGCAAAATTAAAATTACACTATTCTAAAAACAGTGAACGCTAAGACACTGAACCGAAAATAAGGAGAAATTCTACGCATATGACTAATAAACAAAGATAAAAATGTATTGGTTAAGATCGTTCCAGCGCCGCGGCAGTTGGGGAGCCCGCCCAGGTTCCCGGCACCGGCGGTCGGGCGAGAGGCGCGGCCGCTCCCAGTAGCCGCCCCGTCAACACGGAGCCCACCAGCGGCCAGGCAGGTGGAGCTTCCTGTTCTTGTATAAGAAATGTATTCTGATTGGTTCTCAGATTCCCATGGGACCAGGTTGAATCTTGCTGAGTGATGATGTAATGAAGGGGCTTTGGGCAATTCCTATTATGGCTTAATGGCTTTGTCGTAGTTTGGATCTTGAGTGAGGGCTAATCCTATTACCCTGGAGCAGGGGCGTGCAGTCAGGGGACGCAGGGGAGGAGGGGCCGCACCAGTGTCATGAGGAAAAGAAAAGAATAATTAAAAGGAAAAAGACGAAGGTAGTTGCTGCCAGACACAGTGGATGACTCTGAGTCTACTTAGTGCTAACTGCAGGGGGAGGCGAGAGAACTATGGGCCTCCTTTGCATAAGGAATTTTTCGCCTTGTAACCCTTGCTCAGAGCTAAGCAAGGGTTAAAAGGCGAAAAATTCCTTATGCAAAGGAGGCATGTGATTCTCCCGCCTCCTGATCTGGGAGCAGCAAGTCATGCCTTGGCAGCCTTGCCTAAGTAAGTTGCTTTTTTATTTAATTTTTTACATTTTCATCATGGCGGGCGGACAAGAGGAGAGTTGAAATCCACAGCTGGAAAAGGTATGTGGATCGGACGGAGGGAGGGGGGGGGATTCAAAATGATAATTTAATTTGTAATTTTTTGTGAGGAATTTGTGTGTGTGGGTGTGTGCATGTGTTTCTTTTGGGGGCGAGGCGGCGGAGCGCGGCAGCGGCAGGGACGTTCTCGCCGCTGTGTCCAACAGGCCAGGCATCTCACGTTTATGTCCACCATAAACGCAAGACGCCTGGCCTTTTGGACACAGGGGTGGCGGGGGAGGAATGGGCTGGGTGGGCTGGCTGGCTGGGGAGGGGGAATCATGGCCGCTCAGGCACCGGCGGTAGGACTTTAAAGTCCCGGTGCCGCGTCCGCCATAGAGCTCTATGGCAGACGCTGCGCTGGGGCTTCGGCGGGGCTTTCGCGCTTGCCTCACTCGCCATGAAGCTCACCGCACGTCACTGCCTGGAGCTGAAAGTCTTTTGTGTTGTAGATAAGCTGGCCCAGTCTTTTGTCTTATAGATAACCAAAATATCTGCTGTGGGCAGGGAGCTGGGGCTAAGTTTCTGTTTTAAGATTTCTATTCCTCTTTTAGGGGAAATATTCTATTCTGCCTTTTTAAGATTTTCTAGAATATTCCATTTTCCTAGGAGGGGTTAAAACACACCAGCTGGCAACTTTCCTTCCTTTCACCAGTCAGCACTAATCATGACACGAGGGTAGCATGCAGAGGTGGTATTCAGCAGGTTCTGACCAGTTCTAGAGTACCAGTAACGGAAATTTTGAGTCTTTCGGAAAACCGGTAAATACCACCTCTGGCTGGCCACGCCCCATCTATTCTCTGCCTCCCGAGTCTCAGCTGATCGGGAGGAAATGGGGATTTTGCAGTAACCTTCCCCTGGACTGGGGTGGGAATGGAGATTTTACAGTATCCTTCCCCTGCTACCCCGCCAAGCCACACCCACCAAGCCATGCCACACCCACCAAGCCATGCCACACCCACCAAGCCAAGCCACACCCACCAAGCCATGCCCCACCCACCAAGCTACGCCTACAGAACTGGTAGTAAACAAAATTTTGAATCCCACCACTGGTAGCATGGCAGAAAACAGAGGCTGCTGGAGTGTGCCATGGTTAGGAGCAAAACGAATACAGCTGTAATGCTTGTACTTCGTAGTTCTTAAAGTGAGCAGCAGATGGCGCCAGCTGTTTTTCAACTTCTTTGCTCAGCTTCCTTTGGTGAAAAAATATTCCCTAAGTGAAGATACCAACTAAATTTATCAATTCTTTGATAAAGAAGGTATTTTGTCTGTCCACCATATACATGCATAGAGCATATTGCATATCAAATACTTGACAAACTGCATAACTGTCATTCATATTGTAATCCCATCAGTATCAACGTACAATAATATGGTGTAACCGGCTCATGCTTTTGTAGAGATGAACTTCTTACATTAAATTAACATAACCTTAAATCAGGGAACAGTTTTTGGCTAATTCGGAATAGGCATATATACATACATACATAAATACATAAATACATACATACATACATACATACATATATATTAGATTTTTTACAACCCCTGGTAAGCCCCAACTATGGGAGGAAGCTAACTGCTTCCATCATCTGTCAATCGGCTCGTCACAAGAGTCCATCATGACAGAAACCCAATATTTTTACTGTTGCCTTTGTTATATTTGTGGGGTTTTTTATTTTTTATTTTTTATTTGTGCTGATAAATAAATAAAGGGAGACTAGTATAGATCTATTTCAAGCTATTTAGCTCTCATCAGCTAGCCATACCCTTACTGGGATTTGAACCTGGGCTATATTACATACTAGGCAGACTTCTTAGCCATTAGGCCACAGGCTCTGATCCGTTATCAGCGAAGCCAGGGTGAAAGGTATCTATTAGATTTTTACAACCCCTGGTAAGCCCCAATTATGGGAGGAAGCTAACTGCTTCCATCATCTGTCAATCGGCTCGTCACAAGAGTCCATCACGACAGAAACCCAACATTTTTACTGTTGCCTTTGTTATATTTGTGTTTTTTTTTATTTGTGCTGATAAATAAATAAAGGGAGACTAGTATAGATCTATTTCAAGCTATTTAGCTCTCATCAGCTAGCCATACCATTACTGGGATTCGAACCTGGGCTATATTACATACTAGGCAGACTTCTTAGCCACTAGTATGTAATATAGCCCAGGTTCAAATCCCAGTAAGGGTATGGCTAGCTGATGAGAGCTAAATAGCTTGAAATAGATCTATACTAGTCTCCCTTTATTTATTTATCAGCACAAATTTAAAAAAAAACACCACACACACACACACACACACACATACATATGTATATGTATATGTATATGTATATGTATATGTATATGTATATGTATATGTATATGTATATGTATATATGTGTGTGGTGTTTTTTTATTTTTTTTATTTGTGCTGATAAATAATCTAATAGATATATATAGATATATATATATACACACACACACACACACATATACATATATATATATAAGTGTCTCTCTGTGTGTGTGTATACAGTGTATGTACATATATATATATATATATATATACATACATACATACATACAGTGTGTGTGTGTGTGTGTATGTATATATATATGTATGTATGTATGTATATGTGTGTGTGTGTGTGTGTGTGTATGTATATATATATATATATATATATATATATATATATATATATATATATATATATATGTTATATTTATGCTGATAAATAAATAAAGGGAGTATATACATACATACATACATACATACATACATATATATACTTATAAGGAAATTGAACCCTTTGGGAGAGGGAGAATTCTTGGTCAAGCCATATTCATTGATGTGTTAAAAGGGAAAAAGGGGTAACACGAGTACCATGTGGAACTCAAGCTGCCCCCATCGAGGCTTTCTACCATTCTAATGTTTATTCCCACAACCCATCTCCCACTTGGGCAGCAGAACGTTTCATTTCTCCATGCTGCTTTTCAAATTAATGCACAAAGATTCTGCCTTATTAATTTCCATGCAGAAAACTTCCCAAGGCTGAGTCACTTGTGCTTACGGTGCCAAGGAGATCAAATTACACTTTTCCTATACGCTGATCCTGAATACAGTTATACAACAAAGTAGAAAAAATACTGGTATTGCAAGCACAGGCATGCTCAGCTGATTGTGATGTGCCAAGTCACAGGAGAAAATAAACTTGAAACGATTGAAAACAAGAAGTTGATCAGAGTTAAAAGCAATAAACATTTACATGTCCTATTAACAAATCAAATATGCATTGCAATATATTTAATTTCATATCACTATATGTGTGTGTACATGTGTGTACATGTGTGTACATGTGTGTACATGTGTGTACATGTACCCACATATATACTGCACACAGACAAAGATATGGACAGAGACACACATTTATACAGTAAGGTGTATCATTTAATGGGGTAAAAATTAACTTTTGCAATTTTTGTTCAGTGAGGGGGGGTTCTAAAAATACATCTTTTGACACTAAGAATTGTAATCTGCTATTATTTTTGCAATTGCACAACGTTTAGCTTGGCATGGTAAATCCACGTTCTCTGATCATATACCCCACAAAAGTCTCTTGTAACCCAACCACTGTTTACTTTACTTTTACTGTTTACTTTATCTTCTCAAAATTAAATCTTGCGCCGACTGGCGACTACCCGGAGGAGGGCCTTCTCTCTGGCTGCTCCGGCCCTTTGGAACAAGCTCCCCGTGGAGATTTGGACCCTCACCACCCTCCAGGCCTTCCGCACAGCCCTTAAAACCTGGCTGTTCCGACAGGCCTGGGGCTAATGAGTTTTTTGTCCCCCCCCCCTCGAATGGTATGGTTGTTGTGTGTTTTAAATTGTGGTATTGTTTTGTTCGTGTTCTTTTTTCTTATTTGTAAACCCCCCCCCCCCGACTTGGTTGTGAGCCGCCCTGAGTCCCCTCCGGGGAATAGGGCCGCATAGAAATATAATAAACTCAACTCAACTCAACTCAACTCAAAAATTAAAGTGTTTTTCCCCCTGCATGAATCTTATCTAGCTAAGCGAAAAACAATCCATGCACTCATAAACTAACACCAGAAAGAAATTATCTGAGTTACAAAAATGTTTCAGTGAGTTTCATCAAGGTCTTGTTTTTGATTCGTTCTTTAACATCAGCTGCTGACTTGCTTCTTTGCCTCTGATATAACCTTCACGTTTCTCATGGGTATACACTCTACCTGCTGCCTCTGTGATCCATTTCACACGTCTCTCTATTGATTGGGCATGACAGGGCCACTGTGATACGTGCATTGGTTCGTTAATGAACTTCTTGCACTCTACATGGGGCTGCCCCTGAAAAGTGTTTGGAGACTACAATTGGTCCAGAATGCAGCCGCGCGAGCGATACTGGGTGTACCGAGATACACCCATGTTACACCTATCCTCCGCGAGCTGCACTGGCTCCGTATTGGTCTCCGAACGCGCTTCAAGGTGCTGGTTATCACCTTTAAAGCCCTACATGGCTTAGGACCTGGATATCTGCGAGACCGCCTCCTGCCACACACCTCCCAGCGTCCGATAAGATCTCACAGGATGAGCCGTCTCCGGGTGCCGTCGACTAGACAATGTCGTCTGGCGGCTCCTCGGGGGAGAAGGGCCTTCTCTGTAGCTGCTCCGGCCCTATGGAACGATCTACCCCCTGAGATCCGGACCCTCCCCACTCTCTCGGCCTTCCGAAAGTCTACTAAGACCTGGCTTTTCCGGCAGGCCTGGGGCTGTTGATCCTTGATTGAGCTCCAGCCCCACTAAGGTTGAATGCATGTTGTATTCTTTTAACTCCCTCTGTCTTTGTATTTTAAATTTTTTAGCATTTTTAAAATTGTTTTTATGTAAGCCGCCCGGAGTCCTTCGGGATTGGGCAGCATACAAATTCATTAAATCTTGAAATCTTCTTTATTTCCGCCATAGTAAGTTTGCACGTCAAAGGTGGCTCATATACACCTTGAGACCAGTCAATCAACTCAAACAGAGTGAACTTGACCTCTATTCAGCGCATGGCACCACCTTCATAGCCAGTGTTAATATTTGAAGAGTCTCGTTCCAATGACCTTCAAGCTTTTGTCAATGCCTTTCTTCTTCACGAAATACACCCAATTATTTGCAATCACTTGAGCCGGTTTTCCTGTTTTTGAGCCCTTCTCTGGAGTGAAATGATAAAAGATATTTTCCATCACTCAGTGGTGGGTTTCAAAAATTGTTGGAACCTACTCTGTGGGTGTGGCCTCCTTTGTGGGAGTGGCTTGCCGCCCATGTGACCGGATATGAAATTATGAATTAGTACTTAGGTCGGTCCAAGTAGCTATTCAGAAGTTAGTGGTTAGAAGCAATCGTAAAGCAAGATATGGAATTAAAACCAGAAATATTTTGTTGGCTATTTGAAAGGGAGTATAATATATATTTAATTTTACACATGTTAGCAGCTGCTGGAATTGTGTTTGCACAACAGTGGAAAAACAGAGATATGTAAATGAATGAATATTACAATGTCCAGGAATAAATAAATTGACAATTAAAATCAAGAAGGCTTTGAATACTTTTTCACCTGGGATTGCTTTTAGCAATTGCCAACTAACGGAAACAGAAATTAGAAATCCAAAAGTATGAAACAAAACACCAATTATGTAAGGAAAGGTCCCTAAAATGCATAAGGAAATATTACTAGGTCATTATTAATGCGTAGATAACTGCGGGACATTACACACCCACCAGTGGTGGGTTGCAAAAAAGTTTGGAACCTCTTCTGTAGGTGTGGCCTGCTTTCCGGGTCCACTGGTGGAACCTCTTCTAACCGGTTCGGTAGATTTGACGAACCGGTTCTGCCGAATAGGTGCGAACTGGTAGGAACCCACCTCTGGGCTCACTGCAAACCAGAATAATGTTCTTCTATGATAGTACTGGGGAATTGCTGGCCTGAATTGTTGGCTGGGGAATTGCTGGCCTGAAAAGTTATGATATTTATGTAGCTATTTACCAAGCACATCTAAATTATGTTAAAAGTAAAATATCTTTACAACCCCTAAGGCATGTCGCAACTTTGGAGTACCACGAATGTTTGGAAATTGGAAGTTGAAAAATTTGACCCGCCCTATATACAGATAGCAATAGCAATAGCAATAGCAGTTAGACTTATATACCGCTTCATAGGGCTTTCAGCCCTCTCTAAGCGGTTTACAGAGCCAGCATATTGCCCCCAACAACAATCCGGGTCCTCATTTCACCCACCTTGGAAGGATGGAAGGCTGAGTCAACCCTGAGCCGGTGAGATTTGAACCGCTGAACTGCCGAACTAGCAGTCAGCTGAAGTAGCCTGCAGTACTGCACTCTACCCACTGCGCCACCTCAGCTCACATGACCTCGGGGACACAGCAGTGGTCATAAGTATGAACCTATTGCCAAACATCTGAACGTTTGATCGCATGATCATGGGGATGCTACGAAGGTTTTAACCGTTAAAAAATGGTCATAACTTACTTTTTTTCAGGGCCGTTCTAACCGTCGTAATCTGGATTCCCCGTCGACTTCACTTGTCAGAAGGTTGTAAAAGTTGGATCACACTGCAACTGTCATAAATATGAATCAGTTGCGAAGCATTCTGAATTTTGATTGGGTGACCCTGGAGATGCTGCAATGGTTGAAAGTGTGAAAAACAGTCCTAAGACACTTTTCCAGGGCTGATGTAACTTCGGAGGGCCACTAAATGAACTCTTGCAAATCGGGGACTAATCCTGTAATCCTCAGTTCAAAAGGTGAGCACATCATAGAAGAATATTCATTTCTACGTTGATGCACTGTTGAAAGAAATGTCCTTCTGGGTTCGGCTCCAATTGGGGAAAAAGACACTGGAGACATGGAGGCTGCTTGGAAAGATGGTTTATTGTTGGACGGGGCCACGTGGCTTGAGCCCCGAACAGAAAAGGTGGATCACATGCTTCAATGTTGGTGGAGAAGAAGAGAAGGGCTGAGGGAGGGGCTTGCTAGGCTTTTTATACCCTGTTCAGTCCCACCTCTCTGTTTCCTGTTCCTGTGTAAGAAATGTATTCTGATTGGTTGTCCGACTCCCATGGGGCTATGCAAGGGCAACTTTTTAGGTTGTGCTTTGAGTCCAGGTTTGGTTGAGCATTGCTTTTTCCCAGGTGCCCTGTGGTGAGATGGGTAAAGGGCTAATACTATCATGCCTTAATCCCATCACCCTGGAGCTGAAGCGGGGGACTCTTTGTTATGTAGAATAGACCGCCTTGGGCATTTTAATGCCCCCATTAAGAAAAGTGGGGGCAATTAAGAGGGTTTCCTGCCTAAAAAACATGTTTCTCCGTTTCTGATCCAGGGAAATATAATATTCTGCCTTTTTCAATATTTCCTAGGATATTTCATTTTTCTAGGCGGTGTGTGTGTGTGTGTGTGCTAGCCGAGGTGGCGCAGTGGCTAGAGTGCAGCACTGCAGCCACTTCAGCTGACTGCTAAGCTGCAGTTCGGCGGTTCAAATCCCACCGGCTCAAGGTCGACTCAGCCTTCCATCCTTCCGAGGTGGGTGAAATGAGGACCCAGACTGTGGGGGTGATATGCTGACTCTGTAAACCGCTTAGAGAGGGCTGAAAGCCCTATGAAGCGGTATATAAGTCTAACTGCTATTGCTATTGCTATGTGCTCCCTTTGGGCCACATCCTCAGCAAGATACATTTTAGTACGTCAATGAAAAGCTGAGGTGAAGAACCAACTTTGTTTCTTTCATTGGAACTTTTAGTCAATGACTTTTAGTCAAGAGCTATGGTGGCGCAATGCAGTAGTGCAGGCTGGCTCGGGTCACTGCCAGGAGTTCGATCCTGACCGGCTCTAGGTGGACTCGGCCTTCCATCCTTCTGAGGTGGGTAAAATGAAAACCCGGATTGTTGGGGGCAATATGCTGACTCTGTAAACCGCTTAGAGAGGGCTGAAAGCCCTATGAAGCGGTATATAAGTCTAACTGCTATTGCTATTGCTATTGCTATTACTATAGATATAGATAGATATAGATATTGCTATTGCTATTCCTACAGGGCTTCAGCTCCCTACAATTTTTTCCAGTAAGCACCGGGAATTCTGGGAGTTGAAGTTCCACACAGCTTTAACCGGCTACGGGATCCTGGGAACTGAAGTCCATCTATCTTTGAAGAGCTGCCCGCAGTGTTTCTCAACCTTGGCGACTTTTAAGTCCTGTGGACTTCAACTCCCAGAATCCCCCAGCCAGCGAGAGCTGGCTGGGGGATTCTGGGAGTTGAAGTCCACAGGACTTCAAAGTCTCCAACGTTGAGAAACCCTGGCTGCCCAATTCGAAAAGCACTGATTTAATAACTGATCTTCTCAAACATTCTCTTTCACCTTCAACCACCTTTTCCCCGCTCTCGGAGCCGGAGAGCAAGAAGGGGGACCCTCCCATTCAAGGCCGACCCTGCGGTAAACACCCCCCGCCGGAGCTTCTCCCCCCCCACCCCCCCCCCGCCAAAATAAACTCCCCCGTGAGAACCAGCCGGCCCCGCCCACGGGAGGCGTGGCCCAAGCCGGCCTTTGCCGCATGCGCAGTCAAGTCGCCGGCTCCTGGCCGGAGGGAGCCGGCGGGCGCTTGGCAGCGGTGCCCATGGTGCAGGATCAGGGCGGCGGGGAAGAAGCCGCCGGTCTGAGCGCCGGAGGGGCAGAGGCGGCCGAGCGATGGGAGCTCAGGCGGGGAGGAACCGGGACGCCGGAGGAGGAAGAGGAGGACGGAGGTGCCCCGGAGCAGCCTTGCCCGTCTCAGGTTCACGACATGGAAGCGGCGGGCGCTGCCAAGCCGGGCGAGGGCGCCTCCTGGACCTGCTGCCCGATGCGCGGTAGGTTGACCCGGCTTAGCCCCCCCCACATTCCCACGCTCCCCATCCCTGCGCTCTTCTCCTGGCCGCTTCTGCCCTCGGTCTCCGGTTGCTCTGGTTTAGGTGCCCCCCGGGTAAGGCGAGGCTGAGCCGCTGTTGCTGCTTCTGCCCGGGCTACGGGCGAGGTGCAGCCCGAAGAAATGCCCGCCTGCCTCCCCCCCCCCCCCCGCACTCCGCCTTAAGGTTTCCTACAACTTTGGGAAAGTCCCGTGAAAAGAATTCGGACGGGGCTCCCCCAAAGGAGGAAAAGGAGGGTCTTAAACGTTATGTTTAAAAGGGAGGGAGGGGGGGGAGAGAGGGAGGGGAGGGAGAGAGGGAGGGAGGGAGAGAGAGGAAAGGAGGGAAAGGAAGGGAGAGAGAGGGAAAGGGAGAGGGAGGGAGGGAAGGAAGGAGAGGGGGAGGGAGTGAGAGGGAGGGGGAGAGGAGAGGGAGGGGGAGAGGGGAGAGGAAGGGGGAGGGAGGGAAGGGGAGAGGGAGGGAAGGAGAGGGAGGGAGAGGAAAGGGAGAGAGAGGGGGAGAGAGAGGGAAGGGGAGAGGGAGGGAGGGAAGGAAGGAGAGGGTGAGGGAGAGAGAGGGAGGGAAGGAAGGAGAGGGAGGGAGGGAGAGGGAGAGAGGAAAGGAGGGAAAGGAAGGGAGAGAGAGGGAAAGGGAGAGGGAGGGAGAGAGAGAGGGAAGGGGAGAGGGAGGGAGGGAACGAAGGAGAGGGGGAGGGAGAGAGAGGGAGGGGGAGAGGAGAGGGCGGGGGGAGAGGGGAGAGGAAGGGGGAGGGAGGGAAGGGGAGAGGGAGGGAGGGAAGGAAGGAGAGGGAGGGAGGGAGAGGGAGAGAGGAAAGGAGGGAAAGGAAGGGAGAGAGAGGGAAAGGGAGAGGGAGGGAGAGAGAGAGGGAAGGGGAGAGGGAGGGAGGGAACGAAGGAGAGGGGGAGGGAGAGAGAGGGAGGGGGAGAGGAGAGGGCGGGGGGAGAGGGGAGAGGAAGGGGGAGGGAGGGAAGGAGGGAGGGAGGGAAGGAGAGGGGGAGGGAGGGAGAGGAAAGGGAGAGAGAGGGGGAGAGAGAGGGAAGGGGAGAGGGAGGGAGGGAAGGAAGGAGAGGGAGGGGGAGAGGGAGGAGGGAGAGGGAGGGAGGGGGAGAGAGAGGGAAGAGGAGGGAGGGAAGGAAGGAGAGGGGGAGGGCGAGAGAGAGGGAGGGAGGGAAGGAAGGAGGGAGGGAGGGAGAGGGGGAGAGGGAGGGAGAGAGAGGGAAGGGGAGAGGGAGGGAAGGAAGGAAGGAGAGGGGGAGGGAGAGAGAGGGGGGAGGGGAGAGAGGGAAGGGGAGGAGAGGGAGAGAAAAAGAGGAAGGGAGGGGGAGAGGGATGGGGAGAGAAAGAGAGAGGGGGGAGAGGTTTCTCTTTGGTTTCTTGAGAATAATAAAACAACCACCACAAACCAAAATAAATCAACAACAAACCCATTTATGAGTGGATCCACCCGACTGCTAGGATTAAAAACGCCACTCCAAGGCCTCCCAGTGTTTTTTGGTAGCACTTTCCTCCTGAAAGCCTTGCACAGCTCTGCATTTTTTAGATTTTCATTTTTTTCCACTTTTATCTAATTTATAAAAAAACGTGCTGTCCCTTTTGTTCTGTTCACACAAACTGGTAAACGGAAACCTTCCTTTAACTGTGTAACAACTCATCTCACTTAACTTAATATGTGACCTTATTCCTTAATGTGTCTCATCCTTCTAATGGGGAAAAAAAAACAATGTTTGTTTGGAATCGGAAAGCTTTAGCTCCAGATTAATTACCGTAAAAGTTAAATTTACTATTATTTAATTTATAACCTAAGTTTACACATGTTATCCTATTTAATGGGTTTGGAAACCACCCAGAGTCACTTAGGTGGGATCTACAGTAATATGGAATATCTTACAGAATAATGGCATTGAGTAGCCTGTATTCTCATTCTTTGTAAATATAATTATTTGCATACATTTATATTCATATGCATGCATATATATGTACATATAGATGGCCAAATATGGCTTTTTCAGGCTCGTGGCTCGGTGTGCATATTTTCCAATGAGACAAATTTATTACAATTTATCAGAATATTCAAGACAAAAGGGATTCCTCATTCAAAGATCTTTAGCTTACATCCCCTTTTATAATTAACATAACAAAGAAAGAGGAAGAGGAAAGTTGATTGGAGAGGATAATAGCATACATGTTTATTAAAATGAGATCTAAATTGTAAGGGGAAACGTGGTTTTGGGTTCGCAAGAGATAAGCCAGACCCCAATTTGTACTAATAAACTTTTCTTACCGGCTTGTTTCTTAGTTTAGGAATGTTAAAAACTAATAAATCTTGGACATCACTTTAAAAGAAAGAATATAAATCAGATTAAAATACAAAACTAACTATGTTAGTCAACAAACAACAAAACCCATGTTATTTGCCCCTCAATACACACACACACACACACCAGTGGTGGGTTTCAAAAATTGTTCAAACCTACTCTGTGGGTGTGGCCTCCTTTGTGGGAGTGGCTTGCCACCCATGTGACCGGATGGGAGTGGCTTGCCGCCCGTGTGACCGGATATGAAATTATGAATTAGTACTTAGGTCGGTCCAAGTAGCTATTCAGAAACTCTGGCATTGAAGCACGCAAGTCTTAAAGCTGTCAGGTTACAAGATCCTTGCACCCCTAACCCTTTAGAAAAAAAAACTAGGGGTCTTCAAACCTGACAGCTTTAAGACTTGTGGACTTCAACTCCCAGAATTCCTCCTCCAGTCACGTTGGCTCAGGAACTCTGGCATTGAAGCATGCAAGTCTTAAAGGTGTCAAGTTACAAGATCGTTGCACCCCTAACCCTTTAGCAGTGGTGGGTTTCAAACATTTTTGGAACCTCTTCTGTAGGTGTGGCCTGCTTTCCGGGTCCACTGGTGGAACCACTTCTAACCGGTCCGGTAGATTTGACGAACCGGTTCTACCGAATAGGTGCGAACTGGTAGGAACCCACCTCTGGTGGGGACTCAGGCCAGTCACTCTCTGTGTTCAAATTATCTCACAAGATCATTGTTGTGGGAAAATGATGGGGAGGGGGAGGAAGTACTACATATCGCACCTTGAACTATAGGACATAAATTTTACAAATAAAATATCCTTTGTGTTTCTGGGCTTCATTTGGTTCACATAACTATTTGACACTATATATTTTAATTGATATTCAACCTAAGCTTATTACTGTAGAAAAGCAGAAACTAATATTTCATATTCAACTAGCTTTGTATATATAATGTATTAATTAATTTTTAAAGAATTCTAAGTCGCAGGCAAAGAACAAATTATAACATTTTATGTTAGAGCAGATCAACTTCTATTTCTTTTAGGAAATGCAATTATATTGTGTAAACTTTTAACACCCAAGTAAATCTTCATAGAATCTTCAGGTTTTGTTAAGCATCTCAGTATATAACATAGTGCCTGAAGCCTCTTGGCATATAATTTTATTTTTTCATACTGAGACAATTATCGTTTTATTAAAAACAACAACGGAGGGACCATTTTCATTGTTCTGTAAGGTTAGAATTTAAGAAATACTGTCCTGGCATATAGCATCTTTTTTTTTCTACCACGTGCGATACCTTTGAATAGCTTCATTTTCAAATAGTAAACAAAATATCTGGATTGTACCATTTCATACTGCAAGTGGAGACAAGAGATGCTTTATTATCATAAGCAAAAATGGCAGCATCCTTCCTAATCCCATAATTGACAGTTTAATCTTGTTGGGATAGTGACTGAGGACTATATCTGGTTTAAGCCTGACGTATAAAGTAGCCCTTACTTAACTACAATTGAGTCCAGAATTTTGGCCACAAGTCATTTCATTGCAATTGTTAAGTGGATCACAGTGTGACGTGACTTGATTTTTATGATCAATAGCAATAGCAATAGCAGTTAGACTTATATACCGCTTCATAGGGCTTTCAGCCCTCTCTAAGCGGTTTACACAGTCATCATACTGCCCCCAACACCAATCCGGGTCCCCATTTTACCCACCTCGGAAGGATGGAAGGCTGAGTCAACCTTGAGCTGGTGAGATTTGAACCGCTGAACTAGCAGTCAGCTGAAGTGGCCTGCAGTACTGCACTCTACCCACTGTGCCACCTCGGCTCTTGATCATTTGTACAATGGTCACAAGGCAAATTACCATGGTCATTAAACAAGGCACATGGTCGTTCAGCAAATCCATTCTCTTGAATGGATAGTTTTTGCTGGAAACGGGATGCTGCAACTAGTTGTAAATGCGAGCCAGTTGCCAAGTGCTCAAAATACTACCATGTAAGTGTAAGTTCTCCCTCCCTCCCTCTGTCTCTCTTTTGTAACTTTGTGGATGGGTTGTAAGTAACTTTTAGGGGGGGGGGGTTCAACGTAACTTTGAACACTTATTAAGCGACCAATCATTAAACAAGAACTACTACTTGTAATTTTGTTCGTTATTACCCAACACTGCTCTCCACTACGTAATATCTGTAAGAGGTAGTTTTATGTTTATACATAAATTTAGATTTAGATTTTTAGAAATTTAGATTGAATCTCTGCTGGTCTGTGGCCATACTAAAGATTTCACTTGTCATATCAAACCTTTCTATAAAATATGTATATGTTGGAGCGTTTATGATTGAAAACATTTCATGTGTGAAGAAGACATATTTTGGATGCTTTCCTATGATTTTAGCATTTTGTGCTTTTATATGTAATAATTTATTCATTCATACACAAAAATATGTTAGCTTCTTCCAATCTCTAGTCAGACTTGTTCCTGAGTAAAAATGACGCCTCTGTTTCTCAGTGTAATTATGAACTCAACTTGAATGTAAAATTCCTATCAAGGGTATAATATTGCCTTTTCAATGCTGCATTGAAAGTTGATTATATTTTAAGATCCAATGTCAGGAGAACATTGTGCTTGGAAAATATTATCTTACTCCATTCTTAAAGTTTACGTTGAAAAGACAGATGAAGCAGAAAATGTCGTAATTTTCTGAGCTTGATTTTAAAAAAAAACCAGCCGAATAAGAAACTCCTTTATTTTATTATTTATTTTGGCAGTGGGAAGCAATAGCATAGGCTTTCATCTGAGAAAATATTAGCAGATAGATTAATCTGACAGAATGAATAAAAAGAGCATGCAGACGCTACATGGAGCTGAGAAAGGAATTCTGGGAACCGAAGCTCACACATTTTCCAAGTGCTCAAAGTTGAGAAACATTGCTATAGAATACTACAGAAGTGTATGGGAATCATGCTGCTGGGAAGGATGAAGAAGGAAGCTTTGTGGAATGATGAAGCAGAAGAGGCTGTGGATGAAAAAAGGGGCACATAAAATACTGCTGCAAAAATGAGGATTAGAGGAAGATGTGTATACAGAGAAAGCAATGGTTTAGAACAGAGTTCCCCAACTATTCTGGCTTTATGGGCTGGGGGGGGGACGCAGGGGGATGGTTCTGTGTGGGCAACTGATAAATATGCACATGCACAACTTCATTTGCACAAGTGGCAGGCACATGCTCGCCCACTGCTCGTGCAAGTGGAGATATGACTGGATGCTTGCCCACCGTATCCAAACAGCTCACAGTCCAGGAGTGACCTGCGGCCCGTGGGTGGGGGAACCCTGGTTTAGAAGAAGATTCAATGAGAATAGGGAGTGATTAAGATTAAAAGAGGTGCAAAAATTGAGCAACTTTAACGGAAAACAAGTTTTAGAAGTATGTGGGAGACATGCGTGCAAGTGGGGGGGAATACGCACAAGCACGGGGTACACATGGAATCACGCACTCATGCGCTGGGGGTGCACATGCATTGCATTATTGGGGTACACACATACTTGGCACACAACTAGCCATCACCAGACTAGAAGTACAAGAAATCCTGGAAGTGAATGTTTACTCCCCAATCCTGAGCCGTGATCTTAACATCATAGAGTCTGTTTGGGATTACCTGAAGAAACAGAAGGGTTTGAGGCAGCCTCCATTCCCAAAAGATCCGTGGTTAGTTCGCCAAGATGTTTGGAACAACTTTGAAGGAACCTTGTTGAGTTCCTTCAAAAAGTGGATAGCAATAGCAGTTAGACTTATATACCGCTTCATAGGGCTTTCAGCCCTCTCTAAGCGGTTTACAGAGTCAGCATATCGCCCCCACAATCTGGGTCCTCATTTTACCCACCTCGGAAGGATGGAAGGCTGAGTCAACCTTGAGCTGGTGAGATTTGAACAGCCGAACTTCAGTCAGCTGAAGTGGCCTGCAGTGCTGCATTTAACCACTGCTCCACCTCGGGATGCAAGTGTACTTGGAAAAATTGATGCTATTTTGAAGGCAAAGGACGATCACCCCAAATATTGATTTGATTTGGATTTCTCTTCTGTTTATTTACTTTCTGTTTGGTTAATTGATAAAAAAATAAACTATTAACATTTCTATTTTTGAAAGCATTTTTAATCTACATCATTTTTGCATAACTGCCTAACGCTTTTGCACAGTACTGTATCTGTTGGTAATGTGTTCTGACCCCCCCTCCTTCGCTCGTTCAAAGACGACAGGCAGACAGACTTAATAGGAAATAACTTTATCAGTCCTCAGCTCACGCTGGCTGCGAGCCCAAAAATAAACATAAATAAAGTCTCTGGCAAGAAGATAACAGAATGCAAAAACAAAGATCTCTTACGGCCAAACCAGGTGTACAGAAAGAAAGCAAATCACTTCTCCAAGTGTCTCTTTGAATCAGGGTTACAGAAAGCAAATCACTTATCCAAGTGCCTCTCACAATTAAACCACGACCGATGAACGACGAACCACGAACGAATGAACGTTGACTTCTGCAACCAGGGCGTGGCACCATCAGTCCTTTTATCTCCAGAAAACGACACTAACGAGCCCCAGCTGCATTGTTATTCCTGCATCCCGACTCAACTCACAGCAAACTTCTGCTGAGTCACAACAGTAATGTATGAGTTTTCTCTTTGTTAACTTTGATAGAGAAGTAAGTTTCAAAGGCTTTTACCATATGGCAAGGTTTTCTGACGTTGGCCGTTTAAGAGGCATGGACTTCAATTCCCAGAATTCCACAGCCAGCCATGCAGTCTGGGGAATTCTGGGAGTTGAAGTCCATGTGCCTTAAAATTGCCAAGTTCAGGAAACCCTGCCATATATGGTACTTCAGAGAAAGAGGCTTGGACCTGCAGTTCCTTGCTCTACTTTAACCTTTCCACTATTGATTTTGGCATCTTTTTTTTTCTAATAACTGAACAGACTGGCTAAACATTAACCTGATGTTTTATCCTTCAAGGTCAGCCTGGTTGGTATTTCTTCCATCAGCTGTAGTTCCTTTTGAGCATCCCCGCTTTAATAGAATATGAAAATAAACAGTACCCATTAATGTGTGGCTTCATGGCATAATGAGAAAGCTAGGAAAATAATGCAATTGAGATCAAAACAAGTTTGCAGTCGGTATAATTAATCAGATGTCGAATGGTCAATCTGTTCCCGTATGAGCAATCCGGGTTGAAATGACTGATTAAACTGAGATGTGCGTGTGCAATTCCAGTTGTAATCTGCTGAAGATATGGAGGGTGGGGGTGTATTGTGCACTGCTATTATTATTATTATTATAATTGTATCACAGCGGCCAATTGTTTCGCCGAATTTGGCATTGGTTACTAGTCGGGCCCCATGCAGGGGCCTAGGACGTTGTAACGTATTTTCGTAATATGCGTGCAGATCCAAGCAGTGCTGCATTTAACCACTGCGCCACCTCGGCTCTCTTCTATGATAGACACTTTAAAGTATGGAACTGATTTGCCCTTGCCCACTTCTTTAATTATTATTTTTTTACTTCCTAGATTGATAAAATTCAAGTAATTACTTTTAATGGGAATCAGGCCTGGGTAACCTATTGTCAGCATAAGATCTCCCCCAATCCACATTTGTGGACAAAGGAGAAATGCTGCTAAAACATGCCAATACTCGTTGGTTTTCCATAGAATGCGTTATCTTCCTTTTTTAAAGAAGAGAATAGATGTCTTTATCCACTGCTAATCTCAATGCTTTTATTTACATTAACCGCTGCATCTTCATTATCTGAATAAAGTTAACTAGATCTCTCCAATCCTGCCTTCCAAATAGACTGAACCTTTCAATCCGTCCTCTGTAGGGATAACAACAATTTTCTGCAATTTTCAGATGCTGGAAAAGAAACAGGCTTTTGTTTCCAAAAAGATTTCTACTCATTTCTCAAATGTAAATATTTGTCCTTTACTAGCAAACACAAGGATTTACTTTCAATTTATTAAAAAAAAAGATGTCACTGATCTGCCTGATAATTATGAGGTTTTACAGCTTAACTGTCTATGTGTTCAGAAGAACCCTAACGCTGGCAAGATTTAATGTCCCGACCACAATTTTTGAATGGAAATTACAGAATATCATGTTGTGGGAAAGGAGTTCCTGAACCCACATTTTGATGTACTACTCTTATTATAAAGATGCCTGGATGCAGTTATCAAGAAGAGAAGCCACCTAGAATTAAGGCGATATTCCCTGACAGTTGGCTGCCCCTGAAGAGTGTTCGAAGACTACAGCTGGTCCAGAATGCAGCCGCGCGAGCGATAATGGGTGTACCTAGATACACCCATGTTACACCTATCCTCCGCGAGCTGCACTGGCTTCCCATTGGTCTCCAGACCCGCTTCAAGGTGCTAGTCGTTACTTTTAAAGCCCTACAGGGTATTGGACCTGGCTACTTGAGAAACCGCCTCCTGCCATTTACCTCCCAATGACTAATAAGATCGCACAGGTTGGGCTTCCTCCGGGTGCCGTCGACTGGACAATGCCGGCGGGTGACTCCCCGAGGGAGGGCCTTCTCTGTAGCTGCACCGGCCTTGTGGAAAGAGCTACCCGCAGAGATCCGGACCCTTACCACTCTCCCAGCCTTCCGTAAAGCGACCAAGACCTGGCTGTTCCGGCAGGCCTGGGGCTGTTGATGAATATCCAGCCCCACTTGATTGAATGGATGATGTACTAATTTTAATAATTGTATTTTTAAAATTTTAAAAATTTTAAATGTTTTACTTTTGCTGTGAGCCGCCCACAGTCCCAAGGGAGTGGGCAGCATACAAATCTTATTAAAGTTGAAAGTTGAACTCCAACACTGGAAATTTTAAAAAAGAGATTGGACAACCATTTGTCTGAAGTGGTATAGAACCATGATGGCGAACCTTTGGCATGTGTGCCTGAAGTGGCACGCGGAGCCATGTCGCCTGGCAACCACGGTGTCGCCCATTCCTCTTCCGGGTTTCTGGTGCGCCTGCGCCTGCGATGATCAGCTGGACTTTTTGTGTGCGTAGTGCCAGAAACTGGAAGAGCTGGTCTTCCATTTCTGGCACAAGCATGCGCACCGGCCAGCTGATTGTCAAATGCACATGTGCGCCAGTAACCAGAAGACTAGCTAGCAATAGCAATAGCAGTTAGACTTATATACCGCTTCATAGGGCTTTCAGCCCTCTCTAAGCGGTTTCTGATTTGATTCTACATGGTATTTGGAACGCTGACACCATGTTTGATTTCTCATATGAAGCACAGTCATTAATCTTAAGCACATTAGTATCATCAGTGATTCGAGGTTCAGTCTTTTCAAAATGGAAAGTTCACTGCTGGTTGAAAGCTGATTTTAGCACCGGATCTCCACGCTCTGAAATGGTTAGGTCACGACCTCCTATATTTCGTCACCTTAGATTCACAGCTGTTTGGTATTAGAAAACAGTGATTCTCAAGTTTCAGGTTTAATTCCTCCTTGCCTAGCAACCGATGGAAGCACCTCGCCAAATCATGCTTTGTTTAAGTCACTAAATCCTGAGACATATCTTTGGCTAACCTTAGATGAACTGATCCATAACAGGGGAGGGAGAAAAATGGCAAAGCAATTGAAACCTTCAGAGTACTGTATACAGTTCCTGGAAGCATCCAGGTCCCAAGAAAATTCTAAATTATCTTTTCTGTCTTTAGCAAGTTCTTTAGAAAGAAATGTATAAGCTGTCCCAGAATTCCTATTTTCTTTTTACTCCTGAATGTTGGGCATGTATTAATTTCCTGGTCCTGACCACCCTGAGTCCTTGAGAAACTTGCCAAATTCTGTTAATTTATTATTTATTATTATTATTATTTATTATTGTTTATTGCCTTGCAATAAAGTAGAATTAGTTTGTCTCCTTGTGCTTCCTGACTGGTTTATTTGGGACATCAGTTTTGCAAAATTCAAGACTTTTAGCAGCTTGATTGGTGTGGGTCAGTGGTGGGTTTCAAAAAAATTTGGAACCTCTTCTGTAGGGGTGGCCTGCTTTCCAGGTCCACTGGTGGAACCTCTTCTAACCGGTTCGGTAGATTTTGACGAACTGGTTCTACCGAATAGGTGCGAACCGGTAGGAACCCACCTCTGATGTGGGTCCTTTCTAAGTTTCTTTCTCTGACCCTTAAGTCACTGGAGATTCCGGCCTCTGTTACCTGATGTCTTCCTAGGCAGCATCACTTCCTCCCCCAAGGTCACCCACACACTCCCATTACAGTTAGCCAGAAAAGATGCTAACTCCTGAATTTTTGTTGCCACTATAAATAAGCAAGCTCTCTTCCTACATTGTTCTGAGCCTATGCTTCCTGAGGTTACGTCATAACATCAATTCTTTTTAATTATCCATTAGCAGCCTTGAAGTAAAGCTCTTAGTATTTCTCTTGTAATCCTTCGAAATGTTTCTGGTGGCATTTTTCTTCTCTTTTTCCTTTCTAATTATATTAATTGAAGACCAGGAAAATGTCATAGTGATTAACGTATCGAGGTAGGAAAAGGGAGTGTCTTGGTGGGGACCAGTGGTGGGTTTCAAAAATTGTTCGAACCTACTCTGTGGGTGTGGCCTCCTTTGTGGGAGTGGCTTGCCGCCCATGTGACCGGATGGGAGTGGCTTGCCGCCCATGTGACCGGATATGAAGATGCCGACGACACTTGTCAGAACCACCTTAAATGACCTCACACACAGCACTGGCATGCATAAGAATAGGATGTAAACTTGTTTTTTAAAAGGCATCTTTGGTTTGCATTAAAACAACTTCAACACACGCAATGTTCTGATTGCACCACAAACGCAGGAGTCATCCTTACCTTTCACAGAGACACTGAGCTTTATAAATATGAGCATGACAGTGTAGAATAATCACATCCAAGGACCAGTGGTGGGTTTCAAAAAAAGTTTGGAACCTCTTCTGTAGGTGTGGCCTGCTTTCCGGGTCCACTGGTGGAACCTCTTCTAACCGGTTCGGTAGATTTGACGAACCGGTTCTACCGAATAGGTGCGAACTGGTAGGAACCCACCTCTGGTGGGGATTCAGGCCAGTCACTCTCTGTGTTCAACTTATCTCACAAGATCATTGTTGTGGGAAAATGATGGGGGGGGGCGGGGGGAGGAAGTACTACATATTGCACCTTGAACTATGGGACATAAATTTAACAAATAAAATATCCTTTGTGTTTCTGGGCTTCATTTGGTTCACATAACTATTTGGATCCCAGTATTTAATATTAGTGTGTAACTCTATATCAGCGCTTCTCAGCTGTGGCAACTTGAAGATATGTGGACTTCAACTCCCAGAATTCCACTCTTCAGCACATGTTGGCTGAATTGCCAAGGTTGAGAAACACTGGCCTATATAATGAAGGCCGGATGTTATAAGATAATCATTGGTATATAGTGAATAATTGGGGTTTTTTTTCCTTTTATTGTTTATTTATGTATATGAAATTATTGGTTGATTGAGTTATTTTCTTCTGTATGAAGTGAATGTTCACGACATTAAATGGTCTTCAATATTATCAATCTGAACAAATTTACCCCAAATGTATGGGTCAGAATTAATTATTCTTCATAACAGTGTATGATACGTATTCTCCTTATTTCAATTTAAAAATATCTATATTTTTTCAAAAATATCAAAAATATCTATAATATCTATCTATATCTATATCTATCTATATATCTATCTATATATCTATCTATATCTATATCTATATCTATATCTATATCTATATCTATATCTATATCTATATCTATATCTATATCTATATCTATCTATCTATATCTATCTATCTATCTATCTATCTATCTATCTATCTATCTATCTATCTATATATATATATATATATATATATATATATATATATATGTTGTATTTGTGCTGATAAATAAATAAAGGGAGACTAGTATAGATCTATTTCAAGCTATTTAGCTCTCATCAGCTAGCCATACCCTTACTGGGATTAGAACCTGTGCTGTATTGCATCTTAGGACAAATACAGCACAAATACAACACAAATGTAACAAAGGCAACAGTAAAAATATTGGGTTTCTGTCTGGATGGTCTCTTATGACGAGCCGATGGACAGAGAATGGAAGCAGTGAACTTCCTCCCATATTTGGGCATACCAGGGGTTGTGACTTTAAATATATACCTTTCTCCCTGGCTTAGCTGATAACGGAGGAGAGCCTGTGGCTTAATGGTAAACACATCTGCCTAATATGCAATACAGCCCAGGTTCGAATCCCAGTAAGGGTATGGCTAGCTGAGGAGAGCTAAATAGCTTGAAATAGATCTATACTAGTCTCCCTTTATTTATTTATCAGCACAAATACAACACAAATGTAACAAAAGGCAACAGTAATAATATTGGGTTTCTGTCTGGATGGTCTCTTGTGACAAGCGGATAGACAGAGAAAGGAAGCAGTAGGCTTCCTCCCATATTTGGGCATACCAGGGGTTGTATATAATATATATAATTTCTATAGGGATAGGAGCTCTCAGGCAATATAGAACTGCAATGTATCCCCCCTGAGTATTACTTGTTCAGATGTCAGCATTGCATGAAAAAGAATACTTTTTAATTTTTTAATTATTCATTGCTAACTGGAAATTACAATTATTCCATTCTAGGGATAAAGATGAAAAGTGGGTGTCCAGGACTTGGCTTGTTCTACACCTTATTATCTGCCTTCCTGTTCTCTGTTGCTTCTTTATTTCTAAAGAAAATTGAAGATGTTCATTCAGTGGAAATCAGTGCTATTAGATGTGTTTTTCAAATAACATTTGTTCTTCCTGGATTAATATACTTCAAGTGAGTATTCTCTTCCTTTTGCATGTTAAAAAAATGAACAAAAAAAACTTTGTAGAAGATTAAAATGAACAAAATATGTATAGATGGATATATGTCTATAGAGATTCTCAATCACCCAGATCATGATTGCCCCAAAGGTGCTTTTGAAAAGGCATCTGGGTTTTCTTGTTTTTTTTTTTTCCTTGAAAATGTTTCACTTCTCATCCAAGAAGCTTCTTAGTCAGAATTGAGGAAGCTTCTTGAATTGAATTGAATTGATTAAATTTCTATGCCGTCCAATCCCGAAGGACTCCGGGCGGCTTACAGAAATGAAAAAGAAATTAAAAGAACTTAAAAACAATAAGAGAAGTGAATGAGAAGTGAAATGTTTTCAAGAAAAAAAACCATGAAAGTCTAGTTGCCTTTTGAAAAACACCTTTGGGATATGTGGGATGAGTAAATATAACTACATAGTATGCTGAATTTTAATCAGAACATGATACGATTGTATACTTTTTGCTGCTAGCATGACTTAATTCCACAATATTTTAAATTGGTACAAGGATGCATGACGTGCATTTTACGAAACTGGAGCAAAGCTAATGTGACGATAACAGAGTTAAATCCAATTAAGGTGCTGTCAGATCTGTGTAAAACAGGATTGGGGGGGGAAAGAAGATTAATACTTTAATTTAGGCAGGCAGAACCGTTTTTATATATTTATACATTATGTCAGCACTCCTCCATTGAATAGTTAGGAAAGAAAACCACGAGACTCCATTGATAGAAATCAAGTGTACTTTTGCTAATTATAAATGATCAGAAGCGTAGCAAAGCGAAGACTGATTATTTAGGCGCGAAAGCAAATGATATATAGAATAACCAATTCCCCACCCCTTGGCATCCCAGTTACAGTCCAATCATAATTCTCCCAAGTGTCAGGTGCGAGATAACTTCGAAAGGCATCACCAAGATGGAATGTCGGTGCCGTTGGCCTTGGCGGGAAACCTCCTCCGCGTGCGCAGTAAGACGGGCAGCATAACTCCAGAATCTTCCTCCAGCACAATTAGTAGTCCCCTCCCAAATACCATGTCCCCCCCTCCCTGTTTCAATGGCAGCCGAAGCAGCAGCAAAGCAGAGGCTGACACATTATTTATATTATATGTTTATCTTGATGGGATTTCCCAGCCAGAGAAAAGGGCTGCATAGGAAGGACTTCAAGACAGAGTAATCAATTGTGAACAGGAGACCTCCATTCTCTTCTTCTGCTTTCAGTGTCCCAAAGAGTACCTTTTTACATTGCTTAATGTATAATGCATTCACCCATATCCTAGACAAGGACCTCACTAATGTGTGAGTTGGCTATTGAGTTTGCAGCTGGGAGACAGTTGGCTTCAGGAGATGTGGGCACTAAATCAAGAGAACTGACAGTTGTACAGATATATGATGGTGATAGTATCTGGCTCATCTCTTCCAAGATCTGAGACTGCCAGGGAATAAGAGATCCCATTTTATGATGACTTTAATTATTGATCTTTGTTGTTGTTTTCCCTGCCTGATATTTACATTATTTATAATTTTGTTATATTGTTTTTATCCTATTTTTAAGTATTGTTAGCTGCCCGGTATTGTGTATTGGTGATGGGTAACCATATACATACATATATACCAGGATTATAGACGAGACTGGGAAATCTTAAAAAATTCCCCAAAAAGTTAGTGGCAAACCACTTCTGAACTATTGTTCAGAAAATTGCATGGCAGTTAGCAATAGCAGTTAGACTTATATACCGCTTCATAGGGCTTTCAGCCCTCTCTAAGCAGTTTACAGAGTCAGCATATCGCCCCCAACAATCTGGGTCCTCATTTCACCCACCTCGGAAGGATGGAAGGCTGAGTCAACCTTGAGCCGGTGAGATTTGAACCGCCAAACTGCAGAATTGCTATTGCTATTGCTAAAAATACCACCATGATGCAGAAGGCTGGCATGGCCACGCCCACACCCTCCATGGCCATGCCCACCCAGCAACTGGGCAGAGAACCCTTTGCTAAAATTTTGGAAGCCCACCCCTGCTCTCAAGCATAAGATCCATATGATTCATGGTATTGGACCTGGGTACTTGAGAGACCGCCCGCTGCCAATTACCTCCAACAGACCGATTGGATCCCACAGATTAGGCCTCCTCCGAATTCCATCCACTGGCCAATGCCGACTGGCTACCACCTGGAGGAGGGCCTTCTCTGTGGCTGCTCCGGCCCTCTGGAACGAGCTCCCCGTGGAGATTCGAACCCTCACCACCCTCCAGGCCTTCCGCAAAGCCCTTAAAACCTGGCTGTTCCGACAGGCCTGGGGCTGATGAGTTCCTGTCCCCGCTCGAATGGTGTGGCTGTTGATTGTTTTTTAAAATTGTGGTGTTGTGTTGTCCGTTGTCTTTCTTTTTTTTCCCTGTTTGTACCCACCCCACCCCCCCGGACTTGGTTTGTGAGCCGCCCTGAGTCCCTCTGGGAATAGGGCGGCATAGAAATACAATAAAATCGAAATCGATGTCTCTCTTTCTATGTTTTTTTTTTTTAATTTCATTTCAGAACAGGATTCCTAGGACCAAAGGACAAGCGAATCGTTCTTTTCCTCCGAGGACTCCTTGGCTCCAGTGCAATGATCCTTGTTTACTATTCTTTCCAAGTGATGCCGCTTGCCGACGCGACCGTCATTACATTCAGCAGCCCGGTTTTTACATCTTTCTTTGCCTGGATCTTCCTCAAAGAGAAATACAGTCTCTGGGACCTTCTTTTCACCCTGATTACGATCACCGGAGTCGTGTTTATAGCAAGGCCCCCTTTCTTATTCGGATCCAATGTCCTCGACCTGGAAGAAAGCTACGCGGATCACCTCAAAGGAACCATCGCGGCCATCGCAAGTGCCGTAGCCGCTGCCTTAACGTTTGTCATCCTAAGGAAAATGGGGAAATCCGTCCACTATTTTCTGTCCGTTTGGTATTACGCAATAATTGGGCTAATTGTCTGTGTAATCACGCTTTTTATAATGGATGCGTGGAGTTTGCCCAATTGTGGTATAGACAGATTTCTCCTAATATTAATTGGAGTGTTAGGACTTGGCGGCCAGATATTTCTTACTAAAGCATTGCAGATCGAAAAAGCTGGCCCCGTGGCTATAATGAAAACCATGGATGTGGTGTTCGCTTTTATATTTCAAGTGCTTTTTCTTAATCATATACCAAGATGGTGGACAGTGGGAGGTGCTCTGTGTGTGGTAGCCAGTAGCTCCGGAACAGTTTTCCGCAAGTGGTATCAAAACTCCAAAAGAAGCACAGAACAGAACATTTAAACCACTAGACGTTCTGTCATTGTTAAATAAAACAAAGTATTATTTCACTTACTTTCAACAATTCATCAATTGGCCAGTTCTCTCGCCTCTGTGTTTCATTATCTAGGAAAAAAAGGTTCCACCACAAATGCGCGAACGACAAAAGCGCGCCTGACTAAACCGCGGTGACAAAACCGCGCCAACAAAACCGCGCGATGAATGAGCCCTGAAGCGCGCCAACAACAGCGCGCCGACAGAAGCGCGCTGTAACCTAACCCTAAACCTAACCCTAAACCTTACCTTAACTTAAATCGCGCTTCTGTCGGCACGCTGTTGTTGGCGCGCTGTTGTTGACGCGCTTTTGACATCGCGGTTTTAGCGCCGCGGTTTTGTCGGCGCGCTTATGACGTTCGCGCTTTTGTCGGGTCACGGGAAAAAAATCCTAACCATAACCAGCTTGTTTTCTATCAGGGATGAATATAATCAGGAAGAAAGATTGTTTTTTGTGTGCCAAATTTGCCTTTTTTAGCCGCCTTCGTGCCTTGCAAATACAGCAATTTCATGACAGGTTATATTTATTCTCTAGGTTAAAAAAATGTTGCAAAACCAAAACGCCACCAGGTTTGCCTAAGTGTTTAGGAAATTAGATTTTTGCAACCTAACTCTAATTTCTTATTTAAGGCACCCCTGTTACATGTTTTCCTAAAGCTGATTCCTTGGCACCAATGTATGTACTAGAAAAACTATGAAAAAGGAAGCACTGTGAAGTTGCATATCTGCCTTCTCCACCTCTCTCATAACTTGAAAAGTGTAACCAAACTCTTAACTTCTAAATCATTCCAAAAGTGAGATTTGTGAAGTATAGAATTATGTCTTATTTCACAACTTCAATTGAAATGGATGCAATTTTGGTTTCACAGTGGAACTGGGAAAGACTCAAGTTATTTATGCTGTTTTCTCCAATGTTCATTCAATTTGAAATGTTGGTTGCAACATCTGAACATTGTTTTTAGTCCATTGACTTCTACAGGGTAAATATAATTGGCTATAATATGCCAATTACAGATAATGATCTGTAAGTGCTTTGGATATAAACATGAGGTGCTTCCACTGTGCCCACTTTTAATTTTAATTTAGGTCACTTTACATTTATATAAACTAATTTGATTGCATATATATATATATATGAATCATGCAGATTACAGTTAAAATTACACTGCATTGCAGCCTCATAAACTTTTACAACATAAAGTAGAATTGCATAGACTGTACAAAAAACTTCCTTTTACAATATTCAAAGCGTCAGTTTTATTATTTTAGTGTAGTACATTAACTAAATTCAGACTGGTCTCTCTTCAGCTGCAAAACGAATTCTTCTTTTCTTTTTGCCCACTAAGTCTCTAAAAAAACAGATTTTGTTTTAGTTTAAAAAAATTATGAATACTACTTTTGATATAATTATGTCTTACGTTTTGTTTAAATGGATTTTATTGTATTTGTAGAGATGTGAACTATCTGTGTGTCTTAAATATATTATTTCTGAGTAGAAGGAGTGAAAGCCATATTGTGATTGGGGATGTGTGCAATGTTCTGTGTATGGAACAGTTGCTTTTGAGAGGCCCATGCCTGAGCTGACCCATTTTGAGTAACCCATTGTGGAGTGTGTACATGGAAGAGGAAATAAAGCCATTTGGATCTTGGGAAAATGAATTGTGGGTAGAGATGGTGAGGCCTGGGGTGGAAGCCAAGAGTGGAGGAAACTAAATATTGGGAAATAGCAATAGCAGTTAGATTTATATACCGCTTCATAGGGCTTTCAGCCCTCTCTAAGCGGTTTACAGAGTCAGCATATTGCCGCCAATAACAATCCGGCTCCTCATTTTACCCACCTCGGAAGGATGGAAGGCTAAGTCAACCCTGAGCCGGTGAGATTAGAACCGCCGAACTGCAGTCAGCTGAAGTAGCCTGCAGTACTGCACTCTAACCACTGCGCCACCTCGGCTCAATGGGAAACACAGATTGGACCATGGAGATTGGAGACACTGTTCTCGACATGGCGCAGCTGAGAAGAAAGAGAAGACCCTTTATAGGGCCGGTGGGCTAATCAGATAGACTATGTTAGAAGCTGATGAAAAAGGGAGCGAGCAAAGGACACTGTCTTCCCTAGAGCCGAGATGGCGCAGTGGTTAGAGTGCAGTACTGCAGGCCACTTCTGCTAACTGCAGTTCGGCGGTTCAAATCTCACCGGCTCAAGGTTGACTCAGCCTTCCATCCTTCCGAGGTGGGTGAAATGAGGACCCGGATTGTTGGGGGCAATATGCTGACTCTGTAAACTGCTTAGAGAGGGCTGAAAGCCCTATGAAGCGGTATATAAGTCGAATTGCTATTGCTATTTACCTTTAATTTCACCTAAGGCAATGAAACTATCAAAGTGATCCAGAGTTTGGTTCTACTCAACCATGTACGGTCCAGAATAGTTCATTGGAAATTCCAGAATGTGGAAGTTTGTTCTGAGTTTGAAAGCAAGCATTTTCTCCTTCTCGTGCCTACCTTCCTACTAGTATTCAGCTACTAAAATTCAAGTCAAGGAATAAATTGAACGAAATCAATAGCAGTAGACTTATATACCGCTTCATAGGGCTTTCACCCAGCATCTATTTGCAAACAGAATGGTCATTCTTAATAGAACATTCTCTCTGTCCTACTACAACTCCCTCTCATGTCCTCCGAAGTTGCACTACAGATAGGTACTGAACGGGGAGAAAAGATAGGAGAAATCACTTGGTCAAGAAGTTGTCTGCTTGCTCAGTGAATAATGGCACCCAACAATTACTTGTATGGGGCCAATTCTTTTCAGAGAAACAGGCTGTAGCTGCTGCCTTCTGCAATACTATGCATTTTTAAGAAACATTTTGGTAGTATTCCTGTATAATTAAAGTGTTATTTGTTTATCAGATGTTCCATTTAAGATGGTGATTTTTGTTACATATTAAAAATAAATAAAAATATTAAAAATATGAGCCAAAAGTCTACAGCCTGAAAAAAAACATCGCCCTCAAATCATTGCTGCATGAAATTGCATGCAGATACGCTGTTGAATATTATCAGGATTGGTGTTTGTGTCGATTGAAACTCAAGTTATTTTAATTGATTGGATAAATGGTTGATTTAGGCTCAGTTTACCTCTCTGATAATTCCAGGAGAGTAATTGTAGTCTAGTAGTAAAGTGTAGTAAAGCCCAATCAGTGTTACGAAGCTGCTCGGCGCCATTTTGAATATCTCTTTAGCAAGGAAGATATCAGAAGGAATTCTTGTAAAAATGAAGCTAAGGATTAATACAAACAATTAAAAAGTTCACGTGTATAGGGTCTGCTCGTCTTGAATTCAGTAAATCAAATTTTTGTTCTGAGGATGGGCGGTTTGCTTTGTGTTGCCAATAAACAACAGGAATTCCTGGCACGGAGACAATTCTGCTCTCGGGTGCCCCTTCCTCCCCTCCCAGAGTCGGTCTGAGAGAGTTAGTTGGCGCGTTGCCCAGCACAATTAGCTCACCTTATCTCCTTCGCCTGAAGAAAAGGTAAACAAGCTGTCAGACGGCTGATGGATTGCTCATCAGACAGCTAACGCGTCCAGGATTCCGGAGCTGTAACGACCAGCTCCCACCAGCAAGCCTCTCCCCCACCGGAAGCCGATGAGGGTTATTCAGACTGAGTATTTTGTATACATATGACCAGTAAACTAAGACCTGGGCAAAGATTACATGGGGGCATATCCACAGAGCTAGGACCAAGAAGTTACACTGAACTTTATTGCAAAAGATATGTCCTTACTGTGGATCGTTCATGAGAAGCCCACATCTGAGGAGGACTAAAGCTGGAGCCTGAGGGTGTTTTCCATGTGACTCTATCTTCCATGGAGTAATTTTCAGAGGATTGGCAACCTGCTGGGATGTGCTCACCTGGCCTCCTAGAGCAGAGGTCTTCAAACTTGGCAACTTTAAGACCTGGCAAACTTGGCAACTTTAAGACCTGGGTACTTGAGAGACCGCCTGCTGCCAATTACCTCCCAAAGACCCGTCAGATCTCGCAGGGTCGGCCGCCTCCGGGTTCCGTCCACCAGCCAATGCCATCTGGCTACTACCCGGGGGAGGGCCTTCTCTGTAGCAGCTCCGGCCCTTTGGAATGAACTCCCCGCGGAGATCCGGACCCTCACCTCTCTCCAGGCCTTCCGGAAAGCCGTCAAAACCTGGCTGTGCCGGCAGGCCTGGGGTTGATGAGTTCCCCTCCCCTCTCGACTGGTATGGCTGTGTGATTTTCGTGTATTTTAATTATGTGTACTGTTGTTTATGTTCCCTTTCCCCTCTGAGTTGTTCGACGCCCTGAGTCCCTCCTGGAGAAGGGCGGCATACAAATAAACCAAATACAATACAATACAAAGACTTGTGAACTCCAACTCCCAGAATTCTCCAGCCGGAGAATTCTGGGAGTTGCACAAAGTCTTAAAGTTGCCAAGTTTGAAGACCTCTGTTCTAGAGCATCTGGGCCAGAGCAACCTGTGCCTCCGTCAACAATTTTGCTTTGGCTGCTAGAAGGATGGGCCACATCGTCAAAGCCTGTCTCTTACGGGTAATCCCCATTTAGGGGCTGCAGTGAGTCATGGCAAAATGGTTGTTCCGCAAACCACATGATACAGAAACCCGAAGAATGAGAAAAGAAACTTTTTCAAAAAGGGGGGGGAAAAAAAACCACCAAGAAAGTCCAATTATCTTTTGGGAAAAGCACCTTTGGGACAACCATGATTGAGAATCTCCATAGACATTCTCTTCCTTCCGCTAAAGGTCTCCCCTATAATATCCTGTGCCTGACCTGGGGTTTCACCCCCTTTTTTTTTGCCCCATTGCGGGGCCATTGCGGGGTGGAGAAATTATTCAAACAAGCAATCTCTTTTTTCCACAGTCCCTCCCTCCCTCCAACTTGGAAGTTAATGAGCTCAAGGGACATGGAGTTCCAAGAAGAACTTAAATAGGTTGCCTTTTCACAGCAGGGACAGAATCAAACAGGGTGTGTGGGAATCGGCAAGATATCTAAATGACCTGATCTCCCCAAAACAAAGAATAGCTTTCTTCAGAGCCAGATTTAACATTCTTCCTTCAGCACTCCTCCAGGGCAGGTATAAGAGAACACCTACAGCAGAACGCGTTTGTATATGTGGTAAAGGAGAAGTGGAAGATAATTCACATGTACTATTACACTGCCAGCTATACAGAGCTTGTAGGTCTCCACATATTCTCCCCTTATTAGAGAGATTGCCAGGGAGGGCAGACAATTTTTAT